>NW_026057582.1:135560729-135616191 GCF_023721935.1 Panthera uncia
AAAAAAAGAAAAGAGACAACAGGAAAAGAAAAGAAAATGCCATAATTAGCTCAAAGTGGGTAAAATTCACTGGCTGAGAAAAGAGGCCGAGATGCTCACTGCTGTCGGCTTGTTTGCAGCCAGATGAAAATAAAAGTGAATGTCTTTGCCCCCAACAGTGCAAGGTTCTTCTTAATAAAACACAGCAACCATTTGAGTTGTCCCTCAAGCCAACGCGGAGTGCCCTTTCCTCTAGCGTCTGGGTGTCCCCCCCGCCCCCGTGGTTCTCCTCTGATTGGGTAATGAGAACTTCTCGGCCAAAGGCTGGCTTTATTTCCAAACTGCTTTGCTGCATTTCTCCCAAACACAAAAGATGGGTGCCCGGAGCAGTCGTTGAAACAAGATGCTGTTCACGCTTAGCTTAACAGCACCAAAACACGCTGGGTGAGGCGAGCAGGGCGCCACGCTTCTCCTGGAGCGGGCCCAGCCCTGCCCACCGGGGCCTTGCGTCCTTGCACCGGATGGGGGACGCGAAGCCAAGGCCACGGGCGGTCCGTGTGGGGAAGGCATTGATACCCTGCTGGTGATTCCCCATTCGGTGCCTTTGGCCAAGGGGCCTGACGAAGCAGCCTCCAGCAGGGAGTGGAGGAACCCACCCTGCTTGCTTCTGGAAAACCCCTGGCAGACCTCCTATCTGACTCGGCCAAAGGGAGGCCTGCGAACACACAAGTCCTCTGTTGAGTTAGACGCGAAGCGCGAAGCTGGGACTGGTGAGCCGGTGGGAGAGATGATGTGGCTGCTGATGGCGCTGGATAGAAAGGAGCTTCCTAGTGCAGCGTGAGACGAGGCCCCAAAGAGATCCCCTGGACCCTTCACCCACCCATCAGAGATGAGTGCGAAAAGCTTCCCGCAAGGCCCGGCAATGGCCTGTTCCAAAAGCAATTTAGAGGGACGATGTAATTGACTTTCTATTAGCTTCCTTGAGGGATTGTTTCATCCCATCAACCCCTGGTCATATGCAGACGTAATGTCTAACTCGGCGAGGCAAGAACAATTAGCAAGGTCCTGAATTGTGTTTCTCCTGCACCATTTATTACAGCGACCCATGTTTGAAGTTAAGATAACTGCTTCCCAAGAACTGTTAACAAGGGCCTGTGCTTCATAGCCTTAAATTACCCAAGAGAGACAGGATCTGCAAACCCACTTTTGGGTGCTAACAGCTGTAATTAAGAGGGTGCTGGCGTCTTAAATGGGCCCTTGAAGACGAGGCTCTCTGAAAATACAAACTGGGAGCCTTAAGCAATCTCTCACTGATTTCCAGACCCTGTTTGTGGGGCAGTGAGGGAACCACAGGTAAATATGACAGCATCTCTGACTGTAGGGCTCGTGCTCTAGCAGAGGAAAGGAGACAGAAGGCAAATGATTGTAATAGAAGCAGATTCCAGTAAGTGCTATTAAGGTAAAACAACAACAACAACAACAACAAAAAAAAAAAAAAAAACCACAGACTACTATGGCCATGTGGCTATGATGGTTTCAAAAGGGGGTCACTTGAGCTGGGCCTCAGATGAGTGAAAGTGGAGGAGACAAGAGGGAAGTACAGGTTGAAAGCAAGTTCACAGGTGAGTTGATGATGCTGGTCTGGGGACCACACTTTGAGAACAACAGTATTCTGACTGCAAGTGAGAAAAACTCACCACAAACTGGCTGAACAAAGAAAATTACTAGCAAGTCATTAGCTCACTGCAAATGAAAACTTCATAGCCAATGTTAGCTTCAGGCATAGCTGGATCTAGGGGCTTAAAGAACATCAGCCACTTTCTTCATTTCCAAGCTCCATTTTCTCCTATGTTAGTTTCACCCTCAGGTAAGCTTTCTATACTTAAGACCCCAGGCATTTCAAACTTACAATATTATTATAACCAAGAATCCCAGAAGAAAAAAAGAGTTGACTGTCTCCACAGTTCCGTAGAAGTCCCAGAACTGAGTTTCTTGTGACCTGACATAGGTCAAAATGCCCATACCTGGCCCAACTGAGCAGGTTTAATGGTCTTATTGGCAAGGCATAGATCTTGTACACACCACCTCCTGGATTCCTGGACTAAAATTGGGGTGTGAATGAGTTTACCCCAACCTCCCCCAAAAATGAAGTGGTTTTTAAAAAAATTTTTTTTGATGTTTTATTTATTTAAAAAAAAAAATTTTTTTTTTTTACATTTTATTTATTTTTGAGACAGAGAGAGACAGAGCATGAACAGGGGAGGGGCAGAGAGAGAGGGAGACACAGAATCGGAAGCAGGCTCCAGGCTCTGAGCCGTCAGCCCAGAGCCCGATGCGGGGCTCGAACTCACGGACCGCGAGATCGTGACCTGAGCCGAAGTCGCACGCCCAACCGACTGAGCCACCCAGGCGCCCCAATGTTTTATTTATTTTTGAGAGAGAGAGACAGACAGACAGACAGAGTGCAAGTGGGGGAGGGGCAGAGACAGACGGAGACACAGAATCCAAAGCAGCCTCCAGGCTCTGCCCTCTCATTACAGAGCCCGAGGCGGGGCTCCAACTCACCGAAATGTGAGATCGTGACCTGAACCCATGACCTGAACGTTTAACTGACTGAGCCACCCAGGCGCCCCATGAAGTGTTATTAAAACAAACAAACAAAAATTATAAATTTGTGGCAGGTAAAACAGCAGAAGTACTTCAAATAGACACCAGAATGGTCAAAAAAGGTGCCAAGCAAGGAAATTTGGATGTCACTCACTTGTTCAACAAAATCATTAGAAATCCTTCCTAATATGAGGCACTATTCAATAACCTGAGGGTATAGACCTACAAGGCAGTTATTTATAGTATTGTTTCCTAAAGTGTGTTCCCAAGAACACCAGAGCTACAAAGTTTTAAGGTGTTTCTATCACAAAGAGTGGTTGGTTTATCAGTGGGTTATACCAAGTGAAACAGATTACCAGAGGACTCCTGGGGGCCTTTTAAATGCTAATGAGCATGGTGAGTCTTTCAGAGGGGCATATGATGTGCAGCACTTTCCAGTAGAAGCCCTGTGGCCCTTCTTCTCCTCCTCCTCCTCCTCCTCCTCCTCCCTCTTCTTCTAAGAACTCATTCTTAGGGTTCTTGTTCTACAGAACACATTGGAAGATGTACTTTCAGGATGATTCCTCTGGGGGCAGAGGGTGCTTGCTTCTATTGGAAGGGGGAATTGGAAAAGAAAGGACTCTAAGCCCTAGTTTTCTTCCGCTTCACCCCGCTGTTCTTGCTCCGCAAGTTCAGCTCCTCCCCGTGCCCTGTCCCCGTGTCTCTCTCTCTCTCTCTCTCTCTCTCTCTCACACACACACACACACACACACACGGTAGTCTGAAGGGACCAGGATGGAGTCTACATTGACAGCAGCTCAGCGAGTCACTTTTTGCCCTGACAACCACGGGTTGGTCCAGCCTCTCGCCAGTGGCTCTGTTTCCGGTTGCCCACCTGCACCCCAGCTCCGAGAAGCCACGTCCTAGTGCACAGGCTGTCGAGCTGAGGCCCTATGGAGGTACCACCAGTCCCACCCCAAGGGGCTGGATTCCACCACTTACTTGCATTTCCACCCAGTGACTGCGACGGTCCACCTTTGTTGCTGACGCTGGAGTATCCTGGCAGAAAAGAGAATGTAAGCCAGGAGCAGCACAGAGACAGAGCCTGGGGGAAACTGATCCCAACCGCGGGGACATCGACACAATAAGCAGAGAAGTTAGCATGAGCTTGGAACCAGGCCAACCTGGTGTTTCACATTTGTGAGTCCCTGTTTACTCATCTGGAATAGTAGTAAAATAATAATAATAATAATAACAATATAATACTGTAGTGGATATTCATTATGGCTGGTCATCAACTGGAGAATTTTTTAAAGAAAGTTCTTTTCTGGGTCTCAGAAACCCAGAAAACCTCCTGAATGAAAATCTCCAGAAGGATGTGGGCGAGGAGGGATGGGCATGTGCTGAGGAGGCCTTCCAGAATGGAAAGCACTAACCTCAGGTCTCCCGGACCTGCCCGATCATAGGGGTCATCTGAACACTTGATACAAGTGTGACTATTCTGGCATCTTCCCTACAGAATTTGATTCCATGGAGTTGGATGGGACCTGAAAATCTATATTTTTAAGTATTCCCTGGTGATTCTTTTAATCAGGCAGAGTTTGGGAAACACATCTATACACCCTTTCAGGGGTTCTTAAGCCTGACTGAATAGTCAAATCACTGGAAGAGTCTGAAAAATGTCCAATCCCCAGGCCTGACTAGAATAATCTCCAGGAATGGGGTCCAGGCATCAGTCCCCCATGTGGTTTCAGTGAGCCACTGGTCTACGCATAAGATTAGATGGAGCTTGAGATCATATAGATAGAACACTTAGTGCGCTGCCTGACAGATACTAAACACCCAATAAGTATATAATCATTGATTCATGTGATCTGAACAGTGTAAAAATGAAATTAAGGGTCTTAAACTTTTTTTAATTCAAAAGCTTTGGGGTTTTCTTTAATAATCCAAATACACAGTAAAAAAGAAAGAGGAATATAATAAGCCTCCATATACTCACTACCCAGAATTTTTAAATATCAAAGTTTTATCATATTTGCTCCAGGTATGTTTTTTGATTTAAAAAAATCCATAATGGATAAAATTCAAATTTCATTTATTCCTTTGCTTCCCTTCCCAGACAACCTCCCTGCTGAAATATGTTTCCATCCTTTTGTTTTTTTGCTACAGATACATCAATACACATGTATTTACCCCCAAACCCCAGAGTATCCTTTTATATAAATGCGCATAAAAGATCGTTTTAGGGGCACGTGGGTGGCTCCGTCGGTTGAGCGTCTGACTTTGGCTCAGGTCATGATCTCACAGTCCTTGAGTTCAAGCCCCACGTCGGGCTCTGTGCTGACCGCTCGGAGCCTGGAGCCCGCTTCGGATTCTGTGTCTCCCTTTCTCTAACCCTCCCCCGCTCATGCTCTGTGTCTCTCTGTCCCCAAAATAAATAAACATTAAAAAAAAATTTTTTTTAATTTAAAAAAAGATTGTTTTAGGCATCATACTGAAACTTTGAGTCCGTATTTTTGTGACATTCATCCATATGAGGCATGTAGATCAATTTCATTTATTATAATCACTGTTAAATGTACCATGTGAATATACCACACTTTGTGTATCCATTTCCCCATTGATAGAAATAGTTTCTAATTGTAAACTACTGCAAACATCTGCTACAGTGCTTACACATCCAGCTGGGAATCTAAGAGGGAAGTGTTCTCTCTGGCATATTGCTACAAGCGTAAAGTTAACGTCATGGATACCGGCATCTTCACGTTCAGTATGTTTCCAAAGTGGCTACAACAAATGTCCTGCTCCCCAGAAATTTATGCCAGATCCACGTCCCCTCACCCTCGCCAACATTTGGCATTGTTAATGTCATACTCAGTAGAAACAAACTCGAGTTGATTCGTAGAGTTGATTCAAGTAGGAAAAGAAAAAGAATAGTGAAAGGCTAGGTAGTTGACAGAAGCACGCACCGGGAGGGCTGGGAACCAGGTTCATGGCTACTCGGCCCAAGATCCATCCAAAACCCAGTCCTGTGAAGGAACCATTCTCAGGCTGCCATCGACTCCAAGTGCGGCTCCTTGCAACAATACCACTCAACACTCTTAACACTTAACATGCTTAGAGGCGCCTGTCGTGGCCCCATGTGGACCCACAATCTATTGTCCCATGACCTTCACTACCTCCTGGAAACATCTAACATTTTCAGCTTCTCAGAGGAAGGCTGGCTTTACCTCAAACGATGGGGAGGACCCCCAGACACGAAGAGGGTTTAGATGCTAGATGGGCAAGATTGGCAAGTACCCATTACACGGATGCTCTGATGAATGCAAAAGTCATGCTGTTGTGGTTTACTTGCTTCTCCTTATTACTATGGAGTTTGAACATCTTTTTCGTATTTTTATTGGTCCTTTGAGTTTCTTTTTTTGGGAAAACATTCTGCATATATTTTCCATATTTTTCACTAAGTTGTTTGCTATTTCATATTTGATATGTAGTCATTTGCATATTCTGAATAATTATCTTTTGTCAGTTAGATGTGGCAAATGTATTCTTCTGTTGCTTGTATTTTCACTATATTTTATGGCATCTTTTGTTGTGCAGAAGTTTTTAATTTTAATATTGTTAAATTTATTGATAAATTTCTTTAAGAGTTATGCATTTTTTTTTCATAAGTCAAAACCCTGGAAGGTCTCCTTATATTACCTCTAAATCTCTCTCTCTCTCTTTTTTTTTTTTTTTTTTTTTAGGGAGAGAGTGAGAACAAGGGACAGAGAGAGGGAATCTTTTTGTTTTAAATTTTTTAATGTTTATTTATTGTTGAGACAGAGACAGGCCGTGCGTTGGGGAGGGGCAGACAGAGAGGGAGACACAGAATCCAAAGCAGGTTCCAGGCTCTCAGCTGTCAGCACAGAGCCTGATGCGGGGCTCGAACTCACAAACTGTGAGATCATGACCTGAGCTGAAGTTGCATGCTTAACTGACTAAGCCAGCCAGGTGCCTCTGGGAGAGGAAAACTTAAGCAGCCTCCTTGCTTAATGTGAAGCCTGACCCAAGGCTCAGTCCCACCACCCTGGGATCATGACCTGAGCCGAAATCAAGAGTCAGCCACTCAACTGACTGAGTCACCCAGGCACCCCTCTAAAATCTTATTAAAGTTTTGATTTTTAGACTTAGGTCTTTAATTCATCTGGAATTTATTTTTGTCAATGTGATAAGATGGAGATTTAAATTCATATACATATATATTTTTCTCCTATATACAGCCAATTTCTTCCCCCCCCCCCAAGCCCCGCTGGTATGTAATGACACTTCAGTCTCATACCATCAACCATATTTGTTTTTGTCAGCTCGTAGTGCCTTTATTATACAGATATGCTGCCAACTATGGGAGTCGTGAGCCACATGTGGTTAGTTAAATTTAAGAGGATTAAAATGTAATAATATTAGTAATTTTATTTCTTGGTCTCTGTAGCCACATTTCAAGTGCTCAATAGCCACATGTGGCCTGTGCCTACCATATTGGACAGCTTAAAGTTTTACCATTTCTATCATTGTAGGAAATTCTATTGGAGTTGCCTATAATGTTGGTCCCTTTCCTCAACTTACACACTTCTGTTATACACTTAAAAAATTACTGTGGCTTTATAAGTATTGATACTAAATAGGGCAACCCACTTACACATCCCCCTTCCTCATTATCCTTCAAAAATGGCTTAGCTATTCTTAGACTTATATACTTCAAAACAAATTTTAAAATCAGTTTATGAAGTTCTACGTAAAGTTTTATGGGAATTTTGTTTAGAATTTTATTGAATTCATAGATTATTATATGAAGAATTCACATCTTTGTGATATAAGGTTCTTTCCATTCGTTTCCATGGTATATTTCTGGGTTAACTCAGGTTTTTATGTCCTTTAATAAAGTTTTATAATTTTCTCCATATTTTCCCTGCATCTCTTTTATTTATTTCTTGTTACCTTATCATTCTTGTGGGTATTGTGAATGATTTTTTTATAAAGGACATTATCTAATTGGTGGAGTAGAGAATCCATTAGTTATGGACTGTTGAGCTTGTACCTATCATTTTTATATCTATTCTAATTTTTCAGTAGATTCTCTTATATTTTATATAGATATTCATTCATATATCTGCAAATAATAAAATTTTCCTTCTTTACAACCCTTACTTATATCTCATTTCTTTATTTTGTCTTTGAGCATTGGCTAAGCCCTTCAGCGCATATTGAATAATAATAATAAGGAAAGAACATCTGGGAATTGTGTCTGATGTTAATGGGCTCACTTCTAAGTATCACCAGTAAATATATATTTAGTAGGTTCTCTCTATCATGAGAGAGAAGATTGTTTCTTATCTTAGTTTGCTATGATATCTTTTTAATCATCAATATATTTTCAAATTTCTCAAAAGGTTTTCTTCAGAATCTCTTGAGATAATCATATGATATTTAGGTAGTAATATGATAATATGGTACAGAGATTCATAGATTCATAAATTAGATTAATAGAATTTCTGATGCTAAGCCAACTTTGCACTTTTGGGATGTACTCCAAAACCGTATTTGTTTTGTTTTATTTTGTTTTTCACACTATTTGTCGATGTTTTTAGAATTCATTGCAACCTGGTTCTTGCATTCAATTGAGCAAGATTTTCTTATACCATCCCTACCTGGCCTTTTCATCCCCTAAAAATAAAAAGTTTAGGGGCGCCTGGGTAGCACAGTGGGTTGAGCTTCCAGTTCATGGTCTCGGCTCAAGTCGTGATCTCACGGTTTGTCAGTTCGAGTTCCACATCGGACTGTCTGTGCTGGTGGACCAGAGTCTGCCTGGGATTCTGTCTCTCCTTCTCTCTCTCAATCTCTTTCAAAAACAAATAAATAAACTTCCAAAAATAAAAAATATAAAAATAAAAAGTTTACTTGGGAGAGTTCCCCCTTATTTTCCCCTGGTGAAATGTGCATAGAATAAAAAGAGTCACTTCCCTGATAACCTTTAATGACTATTGCTTGGTTCAGGTTTCTTTTAGTTCCCTTGAGTAAATTTTGAGAAATCAAATGTTTAGTTTGTTTGTTTGGCTAAGATAGTTTGTGAGCAGAAGAGACCTAGTCTGTGGCTACCATGAATGGGTAAAAGCTTCAGGGAGACTGACTCAACTCTGTCTCCTTCTGGGATATGGGCCAGTTGCCTGCATCTCTTCCACTCCTGTCCCGTGCCCCCCTAAAGCTTTCACCACCCTCCTCCTTCTCCAGGTTCCAAATGCAGTCTTTCCATGGGGATTCTTCAGTCAGACCCTGAGGCCATCAGAGTGGGCCATGGTATCCCCAATTCTCTACTTCTTCCTAGCACTTAAGACAAGGCCGTGAATCCTTTTGGTGTCAAGGGTTTTGTACACAACTCACTTTATGAAATGACAGAGGAAGGCTCCAGAATCCCAGAAGCTTATAAACCTGTTACAGCCCTAGGCCTTTGTCTGGAAGTCCTGACTTTCCTTGTGAAAAAACGGTAACTAATGCTCCTGTTGGCTGCCTGGTCACCACTTTTAATCCTGGGGATGGGTTTCATGACAGCTCTCCCCTCCTTCCTCCACAAAAAGCCACCTTCCTAGTTAAAATGTCAAAAAAGACCATGGAGACAAATCCACAGATGTCCCCCGGTATTTAGGAGGGTAAATTGCCTCCTTGAGCCCTTCAAGCTATATGACCGCTTGTCTCCAGGCCTCCACACTCCCTGTCATTTTCTCATAGCTCCCCGGCATGGGAAAGAGTCCTCGTTGCCAGCTCTTGAAAAATGGAGAAGCCACAGCCACCCATATGGCGGAAGACTGGACATTTTTCCACAGTTGATATAAAGAAGGTAGAAGAAAGGAAGGCTGCTGACTGCTCTTGTCCCTGAGCCAGATGACTCCATCCCTAGCCGTGCAGCCTGCGGGCTGTGAGAGAGCTGGAAGGGGGTCCCCAGAAAACACGTCACAGCCATGAAGCAGAAACTGTGCCGTGGTATCTGCAAATAATTAAACATTGCCTTTTGCATTAAATTTTATTCTCGACAGGAAAGGTGCTGGGGCTCCAGTGCTGAAGACAGCTTTGAGTCTCTGTCACCATGGGCCCATGGCTGTTCTGGCTGGAATGTGTGTTTCTACCAAAGTGCCTTCTCAGAGAAGTGCAAATTGGACCCAGTCATGGCCTTGGGCTCTTTGTATCTCTAAAGACTGTCTGAATTGGTCCCTGGACTCAGAATGGCTTCTTGGTTTCAAACAAAACTTGTTCCGGCTCTTCAATATCCATTCCACACTATCTAGGAGCACTGATTTCTGGATGCTGAGCCTGACCCCAAAAGGTCACGAACGTCTGCCTTTTGACATAACCACTTGGACAGCTCTCTCGTGGGCACAGGGTCTAGACAAATCTAGTCTTTCTTGTCGACTAGAAGAGAGACACGTAGACAAGGCAGACTTGTCCCCGCCAGCATTAATTTTAAAGGATGTATAAATCACCCAGCCCTGCAACAAACATGTTATGGTTCTGACAATCCCTAGCTAGTCTTGTGATTTTTAACTACTAAAAACAATCTCAATGGCACCTTCGGAGATGTGGGTACTTGACCAATTGGTGATGAATGAAGCAGTCCTTACGTATGGTGTCTGGTGAACGTATCTGGAGAGACATGTTCCCTGTTTGGAAAAGACCCAGCCACAATGGAGATAGAAATAAAAATAAAGAGCCTCCTATAAAATTATAACCTTGTCATTTAAGTCAACAGTGTCGATGCCATGATAGAAACCAGTGGTTGTGTCACATTGTTTTATCACCCTAATTACATCAAGAACACAGTAACTGTCTGGCAGAGATAAGATTAAGGGAAGCAGAGCCCTTCTGAAATTTTCAATAGACAGCACCTGGATTTATGGACTGATTTTGTGTTTGGACATTAAGTTCAATTACTTTTCTTTAGCTGTGAAGAGTTCTGTCGCCAGGGAAACGTCATCTGGTTGATCCCGCATCACCCCAGCCTCACTCCCATCCTCTCCCTGGCCGCTGATCTGCCCAGACAATGCAGGGTCTCACTCTGGGAGACAGAAGCTGTCTGTTTTCCTCTCCTCTGCCTTCTCCTGTTTTTCCATCCCTCTAGAGGCTGAGCGGGGGAAGTCACAGCATTTCTTGCTGACTGAGAACCTCAGGATCAAAACAAAACAAAACAAAACCCAAAAAACAAAACAAAACAAAACAAAACAAAACCCCAGAATCTTAGAATGACAGTGGGGGGAGGGCTCACCAGAGTCTAATCTGGCCCCATCACTCTCCAGTGCTAGCGGCTGGGGCTCTGGGGGTAAGTAATGACCCAGGGGCACATAACTGGAGCTACAGGTCAGCACCAAGATATCCAGGCTCCTGGAGAAATCCTAAGTTCACTTTTGCTGCTCATTCTAAGCCTGTGTTCCCCCTTGGCTCACGCTGGCACGATTTCAGCCACCCCTGCCCCAGAATTTGTGTCTGCCTTTAAAGGCTAAAAATATGTATATAGGGAGCTTCCATTCTCTGCTCCCTCTTCCTGCCTCTCTGTGGCCTTCTCTACTCTCCTCTTTCTCTCCTCTTGCTTTCCTTGAAGTGGACAAGGGGAGAGCAGTAGATCTGGGATACTGTGGCTCCTTCCTTCTTCCAGGGTCCTTACGAAGTTGGGGAGATTGGCCAGAGTTCGGGGGCAGTCCAGGTGGCCAAGTGTAGGGCTTCTCTAAACCTGATTGCACAACTGAATTCCCTGATGAGCTTTTAAAAGCACAGACTCTAGAGTCTCTCCTGGACCCTCTAACTAGAATCGCTGGGTGTGAGTTTAGTGATTTAGTATGTTGCCTATGGGCCTTCTAATGGCCATTCCAGAACTGATTAACAGACCACGGTTTGGAAACTGTGGAGTTTGGAGTCAACAGGACAGAAGTTTTCAATTAAAACAAATCTTAGCTCTCGCTCATGTACCTCATTGTGATTTTGGACAACTTACCCTCCCTGAGACTCAGTTATCCCATTTGAAAAATGGGCTATTAGGGCGCCTGGGTGGCTCAGTCAGATATGCATCCAACTCTTGATCTCATCTCAGGTCTTGATCTCAGGGTCATGAGTTCAAGTCCCACACTGGGTTCTGAACTGGGTGTAAAGCCTACTTAAAAGAAGAAAAAGAAGAAGAAGATGACAAATGGGCTAAGGATAAAGCATAACATGATACATAATTATGTGCACATAGTTGATGCATAATACATGTACAATTTACATCTCTACGTGATGCCTACACATAGTATATGTTCAACAAATGGTTGGTACGTAAGATACTGTAGGTCTTCAGGTTTGTGCCCCATGGCTTCCCTTACTTCCAGGGCCCCAGGGTTTCTCCTTCATGGTCAGAGCCTTGTTCCTTACTGTCCTCCTTATGTGGGCACTGGGCAATGGGGGCCCAGCTCCCTAATTGTGTCTCCTGTCAGTAAAATCATAAGGGAGGAAATATGCTTCTGACCTTGAAAGCAGAATCTTTGTGACTGGTCTGTGAGGTGTGCACAATTTTCTGTTCTGTAAGCACTTAAGCTATTGTACACAAACAGGACCCTTCACACTATGACTGGATTCCACCCCAGCTTAGTTCCAGGCCAGGAAGAGCCCAGCTGGGGTTTTGTTCATCTGGAAAGCAGTCAAACAGAAAAGGGAGCTAGAGGGAAGGGGAGAGAAATCTTTGGTCCCTGGAGAAGCACACTACAAGTGTCTTTCTGTCCTCTAGGCAACTTGTGTCTACTGCCCCGTCTCCCCTTTCCCTCCATGCCATTATTCCATGTGTAATACGTAAAAGGAGCCTCTGTTACCATTCATTCCTTCTTAAGTCATCGCAATTTGCCTCCTGCATGCGTTAGGTCACCGATGACCTCCTAATCACAAATTCAATGGCTTTCCCATGATTTCATGGATATAAATTTGTTTCCCAATCCTTAGCAAAGAACAGCACATTTTTTTCTAAATTAATTTGACAAACACTTACATAGGGCTTACAATGTGTCAGGCAGTATTCTGAGTGTTTTTCAAATATTAATTTATTTAATCCACATCACAACCCTATGAGGTAGTCCCACTTTATGGAGGACACCAAGGTTCAGAGAGATTAAGTAACTTGCCCAGGGTCACCTTGCTAATAAAGTAGCAGGGTTGGAATCCACCCTGGATATTAAATGTCATTATATTGCCTCTCAGAGCAAAGCCAACTCTGAACCCCCACTTGACAAGGCTACAGAGACTAGCAAACTATAACATTATTGGGTTCTTTCTCCACCTCCATTGGATCATAAAAGAATTCCTGACCTTAAGTGTCTCCAAGTAAGCAGAAAGGAGGCTGATTCTTGGTCCATGATGGTCACTGTCATTATATTTGCCCCCTCTGCTGCACAATGTCATTGTCAACACCATCTTCCTCTTAGGCCAGGATGTCAGGCACTCCTGTTCTGAGCAGGCTTCCGTGGTGCCCCTCACAACTCTCTTCTATGCTGGCCACAAGGAGAACCTCCAGGCGGCAAGGCTACAACATTTGGTGTATGGTCTGCACAGGTATCAGAGGCAAACCCTTTCCTAGTGCCATCAAGTCAGGATCAGGTCACTGACACAGAATCTCACCCTCTTCTGTCTCCTAGATCACAAAGAATCCAAGTCTTCCACGTTGAGTCACCAATTTGCCCTGCTTGCGCACAACTTTCCTGGCTCTAACAATGAAAGTCCCACATTTCAGACAAGCCCTCTGTTTTGGGAAAACCAGAACAGTTGGCCACCCAGATCCCAAGAGCAGATCTGGGAATTGGTCTCCTTTAATATTCTTTGGATTAGGAATTCCATAGAGAGTAAAACCTTGGTTTGCGAGCATAATTCATCCCAGAAACACTCTTGTAATCCAAAGCACTTATATATCAAAGTGAATTTCAAGAACCATTGGTTTAGTGGTGATCATGTGACATTTAGTGTCGCATACTACTCATATTGCAAGACACTGCCCGTTTATCAAGTTAAAATTTATTAGAAGTGTTTGAATTTAATTAGAAATGTTAAAATTTATTAGAAATACCAAGTTTCTCACAAGCCACAGTTTTGCTCTAATTACTTTTTGGCTGTTAGGGTCTGTTTCTTTGACTGTCACATGGTGTAAAGACAGCCATATGTGAGCAAGAGGGTTATTTGGGTTTCAGTCCATACTATCACAATCAAATTCTTCCCTACTTTGATTCCTGTCCATTCATTCTCCAAAACCCAGATCACTTCCCACCTCACATTCAATCTTTCCCTCAACACTCAAATTGTTTCCCTTCTGAAGTCTTCAAGAAAGTAGTATCCTTGCATGTCATTTGTCAGCAACTCATCTATGGCCCTATGATGTCACCTGTAGTGATAGAATAAGCTGACATTTACATCTTTTATTACTGTTTAATTTTTACCTTGTTCACATCTTATACCAAAAGAAAGTCTTGGCAGGAAGAAACCATTATATTTGTATCTGCCTCTAAAATTCTCCAGATCCCAATTTGTGGACGGAAGAGGTTTCCCTGCCCCCCCCCCCCCCCCCAAGCAATTCTTTGAATACCAGCTGGTTGTGCTATAACTCATCTCAGTTCTGACACTATCTACATAGAGACAGCATCAGATCCCACAGGCTAAGGGTTCAGTCCTGCAAGACTGGCCCTACCTCTTCAGATGCCAAATTGTAAGCCCAGGTTGTTCCCTGCACTTCTGACCAACTGGCTATACTTCACAGGTTCCCACGACCCCCTTCCTGGGTTCGAATCATTTGCTAGAGCAGTTTATAGAACTCAGGAAACCTCTTTTACTCACTAGATTACCAGTTTATTATAAAAAGATATAACTTAGGAACAGCCAGATAGAAGACATGCATAAAAGGTATGAAGACAGGGGCCAGAGGTTCTATGCTCTCTCCAGGGTCTCCACTCTCCCCAAACATCCATGTGTTCACTAATCCAAAGACGCTTTGGGTTTCTGTGAGGGCTTCATGACATAGGCATGATTGATTCAACCTCCCTGGATGTCAGGGGGTAGGACCTAAAGTTCCAACCCACTCATCACACATCACCACAGGCTCCATTGGTAACCAGCCCCCATCTTTAGGTCCAATAGTGTCTTCAATAACATAGCAGAAGACACCTTTATTTTTATCACTTAGGAAATTCCAAAGGTTTTAGGAGCTCTACACCAGAAATAGGATCAAGACTCAATATATATTTCTTATTGTAAATCACAATATCACAACCTCCAAGCCAGATATAGAGACTCGCACGTAGTCATTACTGAGTCACAATTTGTTGGGTTGACTTTGTTTTGGTTTGACATAATTGTCTGTGCTTCTCTGTAAGGAAATAGCTCTAAGATGGTTTGGTGCTGAACCAAAGACTCATCTGGAATACTTATTACAAATGCAAATCTGGAGCCCTACCCCAGACCTCCTAAATGTAAGGTCTGATGACCACTGTTAGTAGAACGATCCTGGGGTTTTAGTCCAATATATCTGGATTTTCATCCACATTACTGACCAGCCTTGGAACTGTGCCTTGGAACCTATCGATTTCTCCAAGCTTTAGTTTCCTCATCGGAAAGATAATGAAACAAAACCTCATAGTATTACTGTGAGGGTTAATATTGTAACATGGGTACAGTACATAGCACTTGGAATATTATAAAAGATCAATAAACACTGCTCACATATCCACATAACCTATGAGCAGATTTCTCCTTCGAATGAAGCAGCACCTACTTTCCATTTTGTTATATACTAAATGAGATTTAAATGTTCCTCTCCTGGGGTCACCAAGGCCCAGGCGGGCTCTACAGATCTTACTGAAACACCTCCCCAAGAACAAATTTATTAGAATAGCAAGATATGTGATTTTTCAGTGGCCTTTTTTAGCATCTGCCCTATGGGATCGTGAACTCTAAAGAAAAAAAAATAGACACCTGGTCAACGGGAATCATTGAATAGAAAGAATCTATACTTCAAACACTGAATAACTGCTGACATAGAGAATGAGAGTACTCAGCTATTAGGATGTCGGTTCTGTAAAGAATAAAAATAAAAAAAGAACAGGTCTAACACAGAATAGCCTCTGAGATCAATCAATGAGACACAAACAAGAGAATACAAAGGAGGAGGAGAAGGAGGAGGAGGAGGAAGAGGATGATTCAGACAAGAATCAGACAACATTATTCTGAGTAAAGATTTCCCCATTGAAGTGGCAAACAGGGCATCTGTAATTAACACCAGGGCTATATTTTAGGTATATTTGTATTTTACAGGTTGTTTACTGTACACATTTTTTTTTTGCTTACATTAACTGTTAATCCTTATTCATTCTGTCACATAGTTTTCTTAATCTTTTTGTTGTTAAAAAGCCCTTAGCTAAAATAATTTCTTTTTTTTTTAAATTTTTTAACTTTTTAATTTATTTTTGAAGGAGAGAGAGAGACAGAGCATGAGCAGGGGAGGAGCAGAAAGAGAGGGAGACACAGAATCCGAAGCAGGCTCCAGGCTCTAAGCCGTCAGCACAGAGCCTGATGCGGGGCTCGAACCTGCAAACTGTGAGATCATGACCTGAGCCGAAGCCGGACGCTCAACCGACTGAGCCACCCAGGCGCCTCTAAAATAATTTCTTTTTAAAAAAACACTTTGTGTGTGCTTCTGTTATTGGCTCTTCTCACACTGTCATTTATATTCAGATCTACCTCCTCTGTTCAACTTGGGAAAATCTGGAAAGCAAAGTTCCATCTATTTTTGTGTCCCCAGAACTCAGCACAGAGCTTGGCACATAGTAGGTATTTGATATTGTTGTGTCGTATGTACTTGAGTTGAAAAAGATGTCTGAACATGACAATCGCTTTTCTAGCACCCAGCCTGGATGGACAAGGGAAGACATCGTGTGTAGATGGGGGTCCGAACAGTCATCCTTTTCAAAAGATGCCACAAGAAGAGATCAGCAAAGAGAGATCAGCAAAGTTCACCAATGATGCAAGCCCTTTCTGCAATTCTAACCATGTGATTCAGGGGTTGGAGAACCTACCCTCTTAGGGTCAACAAGGCAATCAGGCGACCTTCAGTGGCTGTAAGTTTTCAGCATTCAACCTCCCCTTGGGTTAATGTCCTGGACACTGTATGTTCATCCATTATTTAAAAAGTACTGGAACTAAAATACTTGTGGACCTCAGAGAAAATCTTTGCCCCTTACAAGTTTTGCAACCCTTGGTATATTATTTAAATGTCTCTTACGTATGCACAGAGCTATGACAGGCAGAACCAAGTGATAGAAAGAATACAAAGATTTTAGCAAAGAGCCCGACACATGGTAAGTTTTCAATGAACTGAAGGACGACTAGAGGGGAGACGAGGAAGAGGAAGAGGTGGCTGGAAGGGTTAAATGAGACAGTTACACGAGTATCAGCCCACTTCTGCTCTGGCACACAGTAGGTCCTCAAAAAATGTGCACTCCCTCTCACTCACTATGGGTGCTCGGTGAAGTAGTGTTGAATCGATGGGTCATCATTCCTCCACCAATCAATAACTGAATTGATGAATGTTTGACTTAGAATGAAGCAGTTCTGTTTCAGACAGTCTTGAGTAAGCGAGTTGAGTCTCCTTTTTCTTCCCACCTTCAGTTCTTCAGTGATCTTTTGACGTTACAGTGTGAAGCTTCCAGATCCCCTCCTCAATGTGCAGTCGACAAGCCTCTCTGAAAACTTTTTCTTTCCACCCTTTGGGTGATGAATTCTATAAGTGGCACTGACATCAGTCGTGGCCAGCCGGTCAGAATTTTCTCTGAGGAGGCAGCATCAGCCCCTCCCCAGTTCCAGCAGGAGACCCTCCTGTATCACAAGTTTGGTGAGAGCACGTGTTCAGGAGGAGGGCTGGGCAGTCCAAGCAGGTGGTGCTCAGGAAATAGGCCTGGAAATGGAGCTGGTCACATTCTGCCCACACTCAGCCTGAGAGTAAAGGTCCTCTTCCCTTCCCCCTTCCGCGTTCCCTGCATTCAACGAATATTTACTTACTTTGTGTCTGGCACTCAGGGGCCAGGAGTGACAAGACAGGGCCACTGTCCTGTGCAAGCCTCTCTGCTAGCTGTCCTTGCGTCACAAACCCCCGGTATCTGTCACTGCCTCCAGCTTCAGTTCTGTGTTCCATACAAGGGTGATTGAGCCTACTACGCCTGCTTAAAAATCTTTTCATTTTGAAATAATTTCAGACTTACAGAAGTTACACAAATAGTACAAATGATTGATGTGCACTCTTCACTCTGATTCCCCCAATTTTAAATTTTTTACCACATCGGTTTTATCATCTTCTCTCCCTCTTTCTATACACATATGCATGTTCTGAAGCATTTTAGAAGGATTTGCAGACATGGGGCCCCTTGTCAGCTAAATACTTCAGTATGTATTTCATAAAAGCAAGGACATCCTTTTATATAACCACGGTACAGTTCTCAAACCCAGAAAATTAACATTAATGAAGTATTATCTAATTGACAGGCCTTATTCAAATTTCACCACTAGGATTTTCCCATGAGAATTCTTTGTAGCAAAAGAAAAAAAGCAAAGTCCTGATCCAGAATCCAATGTGGGGCCCTGTCTTGCATTCAGTCATGATGTCTTTTTCCCCCTTAATCTGAAACAGTTCCTTGACCTTTGCCTTTTGTGACCTTCACGTTTTTGAAGAGCACAAGACTATTCTTTTTCAGATAGTCCCTCAGTGTAGGTCTGTCCAGTGTTTCCTCATGATTTGGTTCAAGTTGTGCGTTTTTAGTAAAATAACACTGCAGTGATGCTGTGTTCCCAGTGCGTCGTATCGTATCAGGAGGCACGTGGGGTGTCCTTGTCCCAGCGCTGGTGAAGTTAATTTGGATCCCTTGGTTAAGGGGCTTCCCATCAATACCACTGATGAGACTGTAACGGTGTCGCGGTATGGCATTATTTTTCTTTTGAACTGTGTTAAGTGCCTTGTGGAGAGGTACTCGGAGACTAAGTAGGTATCCTTTTTCTCATGAAAATTCCACTCATTAAATTTAGCATTCGTTGATAACTCTTGCCTGAAGAAATGATTACTGTAGTGGTTGCCAAATGGTAGTTTTCAAATTCCATCTTTCTCTATTTATTAGCTAGGATCCCACTAGAGAGAAGAGCTTGCACTTCTCCATCATTTATGCATGTATGCATATGGATGAGGGTGTATGTGTGTATAGCAAGGTATTAGGTTTCTATTGCTGCTGTAACAAATAACCACCAACTGACTGACTTAAAAAAAAATGCTTATTTCCTTAAAGTGCCAGGGGCTGAGTTCAAAATAGGTCTTCTAGGGATGAAGTTAGTGTGCCAGCAGGCCTTCGTTCCTTCTAAAGGCTCTAGAGGAGTGCCGCTCCTGACTGTTTCCAGCTCCCAGAGGCTGCCCACATTCCTTGGATCATGAGCCCTTTACAGCAGTCACACTACTCCCAACTCTGCTTCCATTATTGCACCTCCTTCCCTGACTCCTCTGGTTCTCTTATGGATGTATAAGGACACTTGACACTTGTAAATTGGACCCACCAGGAGAATCCAGGAGAATCCCCCCACGCCAGCTCAAATTGCTCAATCATACGGGCAAAGTCTCTTTTATTATGTGACATATCAAGGTAACATAGTCACAGGTTCTGGGAATTAGGATGTAGAAATCTTTGAGGACCATTATTCTGTCTACCACAATCAGGACGGATTCATGAATTCTGACTTTATGCGTTTTAATCTATAACGTTACTGATTTTGACCTCAAATTGTCCAAACTGTGGTCAGTGGGAGCCACTTTAATCCTATTCCTGATCCTGCATCTTTTTGACCCATCCCCATCATTCTTTGAGTAATTTCCTGCTTTCTGGCACAATATGTTCTAGGCTCAACTTACGGTTTTCCTGTCCCAGTTGTGCCTGGAATCAGCCATTTCCTGATTTGCTTTATTTTATTGGACAATAATATTTAGAAGCTAATATCTGATCATCCAGTATATTTTTCATTACTACAGGGCCCTCTCATTTGGATACATACTCACACATCTATCATCCATCTATATCCAAGTGTATCTATATAGGTTAAAATATTTCAGGCTAATATGTCCAGTCCCAAGCCAAACCACAGAGTTTATTCTAATCTTCCTTTTTCATGTGGTAACTCCCTTCTCTGACACTGAGAACTCTAACTCTCATTTCCACAAAATATTTTACATATTTGCTCAACCCTAACTGTACTTAGTTTTTGGGTTTGCTAACCCATATTCCTGTGTAAACAAATCTACTAACTACAGTTCAGTATCTGTTTACAGTTCTTTCTGTCTGTAGCCTGAGAGCATACGGTCAAAACACAGTATTTGAAGGTGACTTAGGTTAATTATCCCCCTCTGCATTTAATGCAGTTACATCTCCATGCTTTTTTTTTTATCTTGTTTCCTTCAACAGGAATGACCACTTCACCAAGCAAACATTGATCAAAAACTACAAATCAACTGGGAGCCCTTCCTATTGAAGAAGTCAGTCTGTTTGATAGCTCCCTTATAGCAATTTCTATTTTATCTTAAATTGTTTTCTTTTCTCTGGGCCTCTCCAATCAGAATGAACGTAACGTTAGGGTGTAAGGGTGACCTCTCCCCATTCTCATCTTCCATAGAGTCTCCAGATAAAGGATATAAATCTTTGTGGAATCAATGAAAACAGCCCTCTGGCTAGAGAAAGTGGCAAAGGTGATTAAAAGAATGAGAAAAATAAAGAAGTTGAGGCAATGCAATCATGCCCCTTACAATTTTACAATTTTTGGTTCTTCCCAATCCTAATAATATTTGACTTATTATCCATAATGCCTAGGGTTCCTATTTGAAGTTCACAACATCCATCGAGCATAGAGTGGTAGATATTATTGGCTCCATTCTTATACAGGAGAAAATTGAGGTTCAAGTAGATTAAATAACAGGCCCAAGCACTCTGATTAACACATGGTCTGTACCAGAACAGGAATCTACTTTTAATTTCTTAATTAAAAATTTTCTGTTACAAACGCACATGCTTCTTGGAACAAATCACATCATTCAGATAGGCACGAAGGAAAGTTAATAGTCTGTCTCCTCCTCCCTTGTCCATATGCCACTGATATTAACCAAATGGCACGTGTCCATCTATACTTTCATCTGTCAAAACTGTGTGGAATCTTGATACTCTCATGAATGCCAGGATTCGAAGAGTAAAAGACATCTGATCCACCTGAGGGGAGGGAACTGAAGCTAAAGACTCACTTCGTGATGCCGGTCACATGTGAGTCGTCTCCCAGAGCTGACGGAGGTGGACTCTCAAGCTATGGTTGCTGCAGAGAGGGGAGCCCCCGTGATTCTTGGGGACATTCAAATGCCTTCTTTCTTCTCTGAGGCTGGAGAATGGGAGTCATGACCTAGTTGCACTCCAGAGTTTCTTTAGCTACACAAACCTATGATAAATAACTTACTTCCCCTTTCTCAAGAAAATTCTGCATTCTCTCCTTGTCCCCATGCTGGGGAGGCCATGAGTGGTGTGGTTGGGGGTATGTGACAGGATGCAAAAACCTTTCTCTTCCTGCATTCACCTCATTCAGAGAAATGAAGAAAGAACAAAGCTAACCTCTTGTGTCTTGCCTAGCCATCTTTCCTTAAGAATCCCAAATTCACGGGGCCCCTAGGTGGCTCAGTCAGTTGAGCGTCCGACTTCAGCTCAGGTCATGATCTCCAGCGTGAGTTCAAGCCCCGCGTCGGGCTCTGTGCTGAGAGCTCAGAGCCTGGGGACTGCTTCGGATTCTGTGTCTCCCTCTCTCTCTGCCTCTCTCTCTCTCTCTCTCTCAAAAATAAATAAACATCAAAATAAATTTTTAAAAAAAGAATCCCAAATTCGTTTCCTGCCAGGTGCTTGCTTTCAGGACCCTCTTGGAAAGCTGGTGACATCCAGTTCTGGCCCGAGGTATCTCCAGCAAGTGGCTAGATGGGGGTGTTCTGTTTCCAGGGAAGGCCCAGGCTCCTTCATTCTGTTCTACTTTCCATTTCCTGAATTTGAATGCATGAATCAAGAACCATATCTCCAGAGCCTGGAACATCTATACTTGAAGACGGAGGGAGGAACTGCTCAAGGAAAATTTCAATAATCCGTACCGTGGATACCAAATCTCTGCTCCATCCCCCCTTGTGGAAATTTCCCCAGAGCCAAGGGATCCACAGAGTGGAGTTCTAGCACGGTCTCTGTCATGATTCCTGGCTCTGTGTCTTTAGATAAGTCACTCCAGTCTCTGAGTCCCCCACAATGGAAATTGTTTTGACTAGATGGATCTCTACATCTCTTCTAGCCCATGCACACAGGCTTTAAGATTGAAACTAACCACTATTTAGATTTCACACAGCCTTGGGGGACCTCTCCCTACGTATCTTGGTTGGCGCTCGAGTCCTGGGCTGGGCCCCCAAACTCTCAATCATTAATAGTGGGCCTGCTCTTTGCTCAGGGCCGGCTAGGCCTCTGACCACCTTCCTTTGCTCGTGGGAGGTCAGGCAACCCCCTCTTATTAGAATGGACACGATTCACAGGCCTGGCATCAAAGGAAGTCTGGTGAATAAATCTCCATTCACTGTGGAGGCTTTGGACTTTACAAGGGAAATCCAGTACAGAGTTTCCAGCCAGCCTCACTACCTCCCAGAAGCCACACAGGTTCTAAAATTAATCACATCCTTTTCTTTTGCCCCCTTTCCTATTTTACACGGTTACTCACCTTGGCAAAACGGTCAAAGGTTCAGTTCAGCGGTTCCCAACCCGAGGTCTCTAGACCTGTAGGGATCCATGAAGGGAGTAGTGGAGTTCTTTGAGCTATTTTCAATATTTCCAAAAGCCTGACAGAAACTGTACATTATCTGAGATAAGGCTGCGTAGGCTAACTAAAATGTCAAGCTGCTGTTGGCTGTATCCTATCAGTTCAATGTGTGGCCCCAGCTACCTACCAGGTGTTGATTTCAAATTGGAATTGGAAGGCATGTGCGCCTTTGATGAATGAGCAAGGGGCAACTCCATTAGTTATACCTGCAGGTCGCTCATTAGACAAAGTATTTTAAGGCATGGGGTCTATGTGGGGAAAATAACAAAAAGTGCCCTAATGGTAAAGAACTTGGAATCCCATGAACTGAATCCACAAGCTGCCTTCATGTTACCATCTCAGCCTCGCCCAAGGAAGTACATCATCTGTGAAGCTGTCAGCCACTCTGGTCCCTTTGCCTTGAGATATATGGATCTGCTATGGAGAAAAGCCGGGCATCTGCCTCGATAAGCATTTTCCAAATTAGGGAACCTTTAAAGAAACTTTAAGGGAGC
This sequence comes from Panthera uncia, assembly GCF_023721935.1. Classification (NCBI taxonomy): domain Eukaryota; kingdom Metazoa; phylum Chordata; class Mammalia; order Carnivora; family Felidae; genus Panthera; species Panthera uncia. The sequence goes on from NW_026057582.1 coordinate 135,583,715, forward strand.
CATAGAAGTCAGAGATACATCAGGAAGAAATGATGAGTCCCTGGAACGCGCTGACATGCCAGCGTCAGGGTGTGTGTTTCTGGGTATATGTGAGTGTGTGTGTGTGTGTGTGTGTGTGTATGTGTGTTGGGACATGGGTAGTTGGGGAGAAACTAGACGTGTCTTATAGGATTTTATGGGTGTCGGTTGCAGAGCAGAAGTGAGTTTCTAGTGTGGTCTGTGTTGTTGGTGAACAAGTGTCCGTGGAGTGATGTGCAGTGTGTGTAGGTAGGGGCTGGACGTGGATGGGGTGGGGCAGCGAGAGTAGGCGGCGGGGATGTGTATGCGTGTGCATAATTTGTGGATGGATGTGCAGGGAGTGAAGTGGAACTCTGGAGCCTTCTGATATAAACATTCGAGAGAAACTCTCCCCTAGGCATCTGCTGAGTGCAAATACAATAGACGAGAGTTTATGATTTCATAGATTCTAAATAAACGGAGGGTTAAATCAAGTTCATCTGAAACAAAACAGCCTGTAATAGAGAGCCTGGTGCTGCAGAATCTGGCAGGGGGCCGCCGGTCTTGCCTTTCCCGACCCAGAGGCAGAGCCTGATTGTTTTCCCCATGGGTTCCGCAGCCCTGTACTGGGGAACAAGGGTACACGGGTGGGGATCGGTGAGAGGAAGAAATGAATTCTGCTTGGGGCGGTGGCCTGCAATGATCTTGAGCAGACACACAGGGGGGGCTGGGGATCCCTTCTGTGAGAACGAGAGGGTGAAATACAGTCAAGAGACGCCTTCTGGATCAGGGACTGTCACAGGGATGATTCCCTGGTTATTTTACAAGATACCAGCTGGGGGAGTCTTCAGGATCTGTGGTTCCAGGACTATACGTGTTGGTGAAGTGCAGGAACACCGCGGTCTCCTCTTTGCCTTGGGAGTCAAACCATCTCTGCCCTCTTCCAGTGCCCCCTGGTGCCCCCATCTGCTCTCAGCCTTTGTCCTGACCCGCATTTGGGAGAGTCCTTCTCAGGCACAAGGGGTTCCTCATCCCACGAATGATCCATCCACACAGAGCTCTCATTCTCATCAGGGGAAGGTTTGGGGTCTGGGGTTGTTTCCTTTTTCCCTCTGTTGGATCCATCCTGCAACATATAGGAGATTTCTTTTGCTGGTGTCTTTTACTCCAATCAATAATTTCTCAGTGCACAAAGCAGGCCAGTATGAGAGACGGGGTATTGATGGGAAACCAGTGTATCGTTGGCGGGGGGGTGACAAGCCAGGCAGGTCACATCTCTGGAGACGTGGGTGCCCATCCACCTCTGCTCAGCTCCCTGTCTCCTGCCGGTGCTCCCCACCGGCCACATAGCGCACTCACGAGGGTTGCCCCTCCCAGGCCCTGCTCCCCCAAACCGCCCCCTGCGTCACCAGACAAACACGGTTTCAGGGGCCCCGCTCACATTCCTTTGTTCGCAACAGAAACTCTAACATCCTTCCCCTGACGTACGCTGTCGTTGTCCTTGTTGTCGCCGTTAACTGCTCTACAACATCCCTTTATGCTCTGTCAAAACAAGTTTCTGCCTCGGGTTCCTGAGCACTGGCGGAGGGAAGGCGAACGAGAGAAGTACACAGTAGAGAGAGGGACCGAGGCATTCTTTGCCCACTGACTTAAAAATGCCCAATCTATCCTGCCAAAAGTATCCGTAGTCTTTTAGAGGACTCACTACTTTCTTCAGCCGTTAAATTTCTCTATGCGAATGGTTACCAAATCACAGCCCAGGGATCCAGTCGGGCCCACTTCCTGATTTTGTACAGCCCGTGAGCTAAGAACCCTTTTACATTTTTTTTAAAGTTTATTTTATGTATTTTGAGAAACAGAGAGAAAGAGAGAGAGCAGGGGAGGGTCAGAGAGAGAGAGAGAGAGAGAATCCCAAGCAGGCTCTATACCATCAGCCCAGACAAGGGGCTCAATCCCATGAACCATGAGATCATGACCTGAGACAAAATCAAGAATCGAGTGCTGGGGCACCTGGGTGGCTCAGTCTGTTGGGCATCCGACTTTGGCTCAGGTCATGATCTCATGGTTTGTGAGTTTGAGCCCCACATCGGGTTCTGTGCTGACAGCTCAGACCCTGGAGCCTGCTTCGGATTCTGTGTCTCCCTCTCTCTCTCTCTGCTCCTCCCCCACTCATGCTCTGTCTCTCTCTCTCCCTCAAAAATAAATTAAAAAAAAAAAAAAAGAATCGGGTGCTTATCTGACTGTGCCACCCAGGTGTCCCCTATTTTACATTATTTAGTTGTTTTTTTAGTAGTCAAAACAAGACTATTTCTTGACACATGAAAGATATCTGAAATTAAAATTCTGGGGTCCATAACCAAATCGTATTGGAATACAGTCACCTTAATTTGTTTCATCTCATGCATGGCAGCTTTCGTACGGCAGGTTTGAGTAGTTGCTACAGAAACCACATGAATGACCCACAAAGCTGAAAATATTTACCATCTTTACACAAAATGCTTGCTCGCCGCTGATCTAATCCAGTACTGATATAGCATGGTTTTAATTACTCCAGTTTCATAAAATGTTGTGATACTTAGTAGGTGCTAAGGATTCAAGTTTTGTGGGGGTCCGACACTTACATAATTTGGGGGAACTGCTTTAAAAAAAGAATACTGGGGCACCCCTATTGCTCAGTTGGTTGAGCATCCAGCTCTCGATTTTTAGCCCAGATCCTCATCCTAGGGTCATGGGATCAAGCCCCCAGATGGGTTCTGTGCTGAGGGTAGAGCCTGCTTAGGATTCTCTCTCTCTCTCTCTCTCTCTCTCTCTGCCCCTCCCTGCTACCTGCTTGTGTATGCACACACAATCTCTCTCTCTCTGAAATAAATTTTAAAAAATTAAAATAAATAAAAATTTTAAATGAATACCAAGTTAGAGTTAAAATTAGTTATAAAAGTATTTATTGAGAATGAGTGAAAGGTTATGACAAATCACATATTTGTCAAAGTTTTCAAACGCTACAAACATCACAAAATCCACAAAAATAACATATTGTCCATATAATATACTGTCTGTATCAACTAACTGACATGTGTGGTACTTTTTTTCTACATTTTGGGGGCTATATACCCTTTATCACCTTCTTCACCTAACAACAATTTTGTAATATTTTCTGCAGTGAAAATAAAAAAGTTATTCAAACTTTCTTCTAACACAGTTCATTAAAATTTAGGGTTTTTAAAAATTATTTTCAATTGCTTCCAAAAGTCTCTTTCAGCAGGGTCCGTGTTATTGGTAATGACAGGCAAAGGTGTAAGAGTTTTGTCAAATTTGGAAAAACATCAACATAACTTCTTTTGTATACAACCTGTAAGATTTTAGAGAATTTCAAGGTTTCTTGTGAAAATGTGAAATATGAAAAACTCTTTGAACTGACACACTCCTTCAGCCAGTTTCATGTTAATATTTTTGTTTGTGGCAAATTGTTATTTTTGTTGATGTTGACTTAGTGTGTCAAATCAGCAATAAATGTAAATATTTTCCAGTGTGTACCTATAACTCAATATCCTGATTACTTAGATTCTCAAACAATCCATGAGTTTATCTGTAACTTCTATTTAAACCATATCTCTTTCTCTTGATATAATTATGACTTTTTATATAATTTGGCAATTTTTTTGTTATACTTTTCTTCTCAGTGTCTGCACAATTTTGTTAATTTTATAACTCAACTTTATTGCTTTGGTTTCCTGCTTCAGTCTTTCTCTGACTTCTTTATTCTGCAATAAATAAAGATGACAAAAGAAGTTACCTTTTATATCCACCCAAATCAGAAGTCTATAATTTCTCACTATTTTATTGAAAAGTTCCAAAACTTCTTTCCAAATTGCAGTTAGAAGAGTGTATTCAAGCTTTATCAACTTTATGAATACATTTTGCATCTCATTTGCTTTCTGGTTTCTCTCTCCAGAATGAAATCTATAGCCCTGGAAATATCACTGTACCTATACTATAAAGCTTGGGCACTGGGTTTGGGTTTCTGGCTGAGGGGAAATTGAGTTTGGGACAGACGTATGGGGTTCACGGCCACTTCTGCATATGGTTTGGTTATTGTGAAGCCGTCCCCCTGTAGCTAAAGCCTCCCACAATGGCCCCTGTGTCCATGACTCCATCATCAATCTGTCTAGATCCAATACCACCAGACACAAGTGTGGCAGAGGGAAAGGCAGAGCAGAAAGAGATATGTGGTTAGGAAATTTTAATTTGGCAGTTTTCATGGAAACATAAGACCACAGAAGTATGCAGCCAGGCTCCCCCCAGGTCCTTGGGAAGAATGAGGAAATGAGGGTCCTAAGGTTTAAGTTTCATTTCCTACATGATAAACATACCCCCACTGGCAGGACACGTTTCCCCTCATTGTCCATGTTTAGAGTTGCATTGATTCTCCAATGTTCCCTTCTCTATGCACTTGACAGTTTGTCAAGTTCCATGAAAACTCTTGTTAGATTGAACAAGACTAGGACTGCATTAAAATTTGAGATAAATTTGAATCCTGTTCTCATCCCTCCAATACTAAATACTTCCATCAAGAATGAGTTCCATCTGAGGTGCCTGGGTGGCTCAGTCGGTTGGGCATCCGACTTTGGCTCAGGTCATGATCTCGTGGTTTGTGAGTTCGAGTCCCGCATTGGGCTCTGTGCTGACAGCTCGGAGCCTGGAGCCTGCTTTGGATTCCGTGTCTCTCTCTCTCTCTCTCTCTCTCTCTCTCTGCCCCTTCCCTGTTCATTCTCTGTCTCTCAAAAATAAATAAACGTTTAAAAAAAAATGAGTGAGTTCATCTCTCCATTCCTCCAGGTCTCCTATATGTCCTTAAATCAAGTTTTGTATTTCTTCACACTTTCTTGTCTTCAAAACTCCGTTTTTCTTTGTTGATCTTGAATCACATTACTAAATGCTCTTCTTAATTCTAATATTTGCCAGGAGTTTCTGTAGAAGATTCTGTTGTCTGTAGTAAAAAAAAGAAAAATATTTGTCTCTGCTTTTCTGATATCTATGAACTTCTTAAATTTTTCTTGTTTTGCTTCATTAAATAGGGCTTTGGGGAAAGCAATGCTTTCGCAGATATCTTTATCCCTTAAAAGAAGTTACTTTTTATTCCTTGTTTTCTATGAGATTTCTTTTGATTATTGGGTTTTTTGTTTGTTTGGTATAAATGTGGAAGGATAACAAACATTTCTTATATGAATTGGGATAAGCAAATAATTTTCCTTTTATCTGTTTGTATAGTGAGTTTTATTAATAATTTTCTAATGTTTATCTTTTCGTGCCCTTTTTTTAAATTTTGTAATGTTTATTTTTGACAGAGAGAGAGAGCACGAGTTGGGGAGGGGCAAAGAGAGAGAGATACACAGAATCTGAAGCAAGCAGGCTCTAGGCTCTGAGCTGTCAGCACAGAGCCTGAGGTGGGGCTCAAACACATGGACCAGGAGATCATGACCTGAGCAGATGTTGGAAGCTTAATTGACTGGGCCACCCAGGCGCCCCTCAAGACTTTCTCTACTTGTAATTTTTAAAAAATATTTTTTCTAATTTTTTAATGTTTATTTTTGAGAGAGAGAGAGAGTGGGGGAGGGGCAGAGAGAGAGGGAGACCCAGAATCTGAAGCAGGCTCCAGGCTCTGAGCTGTCAGCACAGAGCCCGATGTGGGGCTCGAACCCATGGACCACAAGATCATGACCTGAGCCGACATCAGACGCTTAACTGACTGAGCCACCCAGGTGCCCTCCTTGGTCTTCCTGATAGTCTCTTGAGTGCGAAACTGTTTATTAAAATTTGATCTTATTGACTAACAAATGCACTTGAAGATATAGATTTTCCTCTGGCACTTACTTAGCCATCGTGTTTTCTATATGATACCCCTGTTGTGATTCATTTCTAGCCTTGACAAAGCAACAACCCATTTTAAACAAGATAACAAACCAGGAAAGTCATGAAAGGAACAACTGGAAAATGTGACTACATCAATATTACAGTAGTCTAAATTTTACAGTTTAAAGAAAAAACAGACTTGAGAAAATATTTTCTTCCCATGGAAAAAATAATTTAACATCCATCATTCAGTAATGGTTTCTACAAATCAATAAAAATGATTGGGACAGAAAAATGTTAATGTCCCAAGTAATCAGTTAAATGAAAAGGAAAACAAGGGCATGAAACTCTCTCACCCAATAGACTGGCAAAGAGGGAATCGAGAGGAGAGTGTGAGAGAGATAAAGTCCCAAAGACCACGTATAAAGAAAACTCAACAGCTATTTACAACAAACACTCTCAGCAGTCTAGGACTGGAAGTGAACTTCTTCAATCTGATAAAAGGGATCTACAAAACAAACAATAGCTAACACCACATTTTTTTAAAAAAACTTTTTTTTAATGTTTATTTATTTTTGAGAGAGAGAGAGAGAGAGAGAGAGAGAAGGAAGGACAGAGGGTGAGGGAGACATGGAATCTGAAACAGGCTCCAGGCTTGAAGCTGTCAGCACACAGCTCAACACAAGGCTTGAACTCACAAACCGTGAGATCATTATCTGAGCCAAAGTCAGACGCTTAACTCACTGAGTCACCCAGGTGCCCTGCTAACACCACATTTAATGATGAAATAGTTACTGCTTCCACCCAAGGATCAGGAACAAGGAAAGGGGACATTACTTCTATTCAACATTATACAGGATATCTTAGTCACTACTATAAAACAAGAAAAGTAAATTAAAAGCATAAAAACCAAAAAGGTGATGAGTAGAAGTTCCTCTACTGTAGATGACATAATTGTTTACATACAAAATCTCAAGGATTGTACAAATCAACTAGTAAAACTAATCAGTGAGTTTGGACAGATCATAGAATAAAAGGTAGTATACAAAAGTAAGGTGTATTTTTCTATTCTAGTTGCAAACAATTAGAATATAAAATATCAAAATCCCAATTACAAGCGCTTCAGAATATGTAAAATATTTAGTGATAAATTTAAAAAATTTTTAATGTTTATTTATTACTTTTGAGAGACAGAGAGAGACCAGAGTGAGACAGAGTGCAAGCGGGGGAGGAGCAGCTTGAAAGGGAGACACAGAATCCAAAGCAGGCTCCAGGCTCTGAGCTGTCAGCACAGAGCCCAATGCAGGGTTTGAACTCATAAACCATGAGATCATGACCTGAGCTGAAGTCGGACACTCAACTGACTGAGCCACCCAGGTGCCCCTTTAGTGATAAGTTTTAAGTAGATGTGCAAGTGTTGTACATTGAAAACTAAAAGAAAAAAACTAAGAAAATGTTTAAAAGAAAAATAAATGAAGAGATGTACCATATTCATGGATTAGAACACTCAATATTATTAACATGTCAATTCTCTCCATATTGATCTACAAATATAATTCCCAATCAAAATCTTAGCAAGCTTTTTGTGTAGAAATTGACAAGCTGATTCCAAGATTTAAATGGAAATGCAAAGACCTAGAATATCCAAAACAATTTGGGGGGAGGGAAAATGGATACACTTACACTACCTGATTTCAAAACTTACTATAAAGCTTCAGTCATATAAACAGTGTGGTATTGGTTAAAGGATACACATTTAGATTAATGATTAGAATGGAATATCCCAGAATTAGATCACTAAAATAGGTAAATTGATTTTTGACAAATATACAATGGAATCAATAGAGAAAGGATGGCCTTTTTAACAAATGGTGCTGGGACATTTGGATATGTATATGCAAAAAAATTAACCTCAATTCATACCCTATCAAGTGGAAAGCCCAAAACAGAAAGCCCGAAATTAACCCACATCTTACAGTCATTTAATTTTTGACAAAGATGTCAAAGCAATGCAATATGGATAGAAAAGTCTTTTTAACAAATGATTCTGGAAGAACTAGATACTTCACACCAAACACAAAAATTAATTGATTCAAAATTGATCATAGACACAAATGTAAGAGAGAAAACCATAGAGCTTTTAGGGTTATAAAAGATGTCTGAGTAGGCAGAAGCTTTTTAGTCCACAGAAAACAATTGGCATAAAAGAAAAAATAATTAGTTACATTTATCAAAGTTAAAAACATCCGCTTATCATAAGATACCATTAAAGAAATGCTTAGGTAAATCTACAGATTGAGAGAAAATATTTCTAAGTCACGTACCTGACAAAGGACTGTGGGTATGTAATTTGCATGTTACAAAATAAGACATATGTATAACCAAAAACAGATAAAAAAGCGCTTAGCATCATTATGTATTAGAAAAGAGCAAATTAAAAATACAGTTAGATACCTTTACATACTTGGCAGAATTATTACATTTATAATGACCGACAGTACCAAGTATTGGCAAGGTTGGGGAGCGACTGGAATTCTCAGACAATTAGTGGGAATATAAAATGGCACGGTCACTGTGGAAAAAGGTCTATCAGTTTCCTATAAACATATAGTTACTATAGCCATATACCCAGTAATTCCATTACTACGTATTGAAATAAATGATATAAAAGTGTTTGTACTCAACAAGACTTATGTACAAGTACGGTAATATTCCTGGTAGCTTTATTTATAATAACCCCACACTGGACGGTGTGTTCACCAATAGGAGAATGAATAAATACGCAGGGATATATTCAAACAGTGGAGTAATATTCAGCAATAAAAATGAATGGGTTATCGATACCCACAACTTTATGGATGAATCGCAGAGACATTATTCTGAATAATAGCAGTCTTACACAAAAAGTGCATACTGTGAGATTCCATTTATATGAAATCCAAGAAGAGGTAAAATTAATCCATTGTAAAAAATATTAATGGGGCACCTGTGTGGCTCACTCGGGTAAGTGTCTGATTCTTGGTTTCAGCTCAGGTCATGGTCTCACGTTTCGTGAGTTCAAGCCCCATGTCAGTCAGGCTCTATCCTGACAGTGCAGAGCCTGCTTGGGATTCTCTCTCTCTCTCTCTCTCTCTCTCTCTCTCTCAAAATAAATAAACTTTAGTAATAATAATAATAACCATCCGACTGATGAGGGAACTTTCCCAGGTGATGTTTAAGTTTAGTGCCTTTATAGGAGTTTGGGCTAACACAAGGGTAATATTTACTGAAACTCATGTACACTCAAGAATTTCACATTTCATTGTATGTAAATTTTACTTCAAAGAAAAAAAAATTCCTGTAAACACATACTGAACTGTATATAGCTATGACCAAATGCTGACATATTTAGGGGAGTGCACCCTGACCTTGCAAGGTACTCTGAATTGCCCCAAAAATGAGACAAATGAATGGATGAGTGGGATGGATAAGCAAATAGCTATTTGGTAAAGTAGATACAGTAAAAATGTTTGTGGTATTAGCTGGATGGTAGGGATACGGGTATTCGCGGTAAAATTCTTTCAACTTTTTTATATGTTTGAAATGTTTTATAAAAAATGCTAAAAGAAACAATGAAAGGAGGTTCCCAACTCCACAAGTTGCTAAGCCTGAATCCTGCAAGAGCCCTAGTAGCAAGCACCCACCTAGGACTCTCCCTGCAAAAGAGGGATCAGGGCTCAGCTGGCTACCAATGATCCTATCAATTCAGACAAAAGAAGTTCTTCTTTTCAAACAGGCCCCTTTTCTTTTGTAAAATGAGTTAGAATACAATGGTTTCCCCTGATGTGGAAGCATTGGTTTATGCCTTCAAATTCATTAGAGGGAACGTACGAAAAAGCTGAGAAGCAAACTCCGTCAACAATAAGGGAGAAGCCAGAGCCTGAGAGTTTGCGTGCTTTGACGGAACGAGTCAGGCACAGTTTTCAGAAGCAATAACCTGTAGCTGTTAACAAAAATATCAGATGTGCATGGAAAAGCTGGAGTTTACCTCCAGTCCTTCTGTTAATGCCCTCAGGCTGAGCTCTCCGCTTCTGTGGAATGAAAGTCTTTGTTAAGGGATTCTCTGCAGTATGGGATCTGAAGACTGCTCAGGTGAGGGCTGCAGGTGAAAATCTGAGGGAGGAGAGAAACGTGGCCCCGAGGCAGAGGTTGAGAGCCAATGTGATTTAGGTCACCGCAGAGTTGACTTCAAAGGCTCTCTAACTGAATCTGGCCCTGGAGTCCCCATGTCCCAGATTTTCCTGTTCACTTCCAGTACCAAGCACTTGGCTCACTTGGTTGAAGGGGGCACCGTCAATGTACAACCACATCTGTGTTCCTCTGGAAGTGTTTGCCACAAGACTTTCATATTAAGACATTCACATATCACAAAAGAAGCTTTTGAGCAGGCTTCCTGCAAATTTCCTTGTTTCAGAGGCCATCCTTGGCTATGGCAATAATAGAATTAGGAACTTTTTATTGAAGACCTACTGTGTGTCACGTGTTTCATCGCACGCTGTGCCCGCAGTAACTCCCAGCATCGAAACACCTCTGAATGTTAGCTTCTCAAATAGGGAAACCAAAGCTCAGAGCGGGTCAGTACCTCATCCCACCCAACCGGTAAGCAGTAGGATCAATATCTGAGTCACGTCTGCCTGTGTCCAAAATCCACGTTCTTTCAATGTATCCTTTTCATGTATTCTGTGACTGTTCTGTGTCCACACCACATCTCTGTCCACCCAGCCGAAGACTGGAGATTCAGGTGGTCTCACTGTTTAAAGCCACACCACCAGCCAAGTAATTCAGTTACAGCATTGAAGTCCACCTCAGGCCCCAGGCCAGGCTTGTGCCCAAGGGCCAACCCAAGAGACAGGGCCTGGGGCCACAGGGCAATCTGAGGTCTCCTACCCCTAGAAAATGCAAGCTGCATCTTTAACCTTGAAGGCCTATAGTAAGAGCTGAAACAGGATCTTCTTGGGTATAATGTGCATATTCTAGAAGGCTTTTATTAGTGAAGGGAACCATTCCATGAAGCATTCCCTTTTCATTCGGCTCGCAGGTCCATGGTTTGAATATATAGTGAGGTATAGGTCAAGGTCATGATCATCTGTCTACAGGGCTGGATATTACCCCCAAGCCAGTCGGTCATTAATTCAGGGAATTTCCCAAGGCACATAACCTCACTTAACCTGACTTAACCAACTCAAATTTTGCTGAATTTCCTCCCATTATTAAGACTCTATGAGATTAGGAGCTTTCAGATTCACTTTGAAATAATTGTTTTTAGAAATCAATTCCTCTCAATTATGCTAGCAAATTCCTAGAAATACACTACTTAAATAAGTTTCATCTGGCACAATATTGGGAACAAAGATGGCGGCATTCACTGTATCCAGTGGAATGAATCCAGTTTCAAATTCAGCTCTGCAAGGTGAGTATTGTCCACATTTTACTCTAAGGTCATTGAAACTCAGAGAATTTAACTCACCTAACTAATACGTGGCAGAATCCTGATTCAAGGCCGGGTGTTATTCCAAGTCCAATCTGTAACATACCATAAAGCTTTACTTTGAGATCTGTAAAATTTGAAACTCTTACTTAAAGTGTTTAATTTTCATGACCTACATAAGGCAAGCGATTGCAGAAGGCCAATCCGGGATGGCGGTGGTTCTTAACTGGAGGGAGATGTTGCTTCCCAGGGGACATTTGCCAATGTCTAGAAACATTTATGGTTGTCAGTACTGAAGAGGTGTTGCTGGTCTAGTGGGAGGGGCCAGGGATACTGCTGAAAGTTCTCTAATGCACAGGACAACTCCCATAACAAAGAAGCATCCGACCTGAAATGACAGGGGTATCCAAACTGCAAACCCTGCACCATGGTACAGAAAGAGGTGGAGATAAAGGAGGAGAGAGCTGGAGAGGAATACATCTTATTTAAAACCTACAAACATTTACCATAGCATCATAGAAGATGTTCTTTCCTTTTGCTATTTAAAAAAAAATAGAGCCATCAGAATGAAGAAGAATTGAAGTTCGACAACAACCATACGTCGCTGGTGTCACAAAGCATAAACACAAACGAGCCATTTGGTTCTCAGCTCCTACAGCCCAGGTTCTGCCTAGGGAATAGGAGAGATGTGGGGTTGCAAAGCTGAAAATTAACACAGTCCTCTCAATCTGCAAGCTCGGAAGGCGGAGGCTAGACAAGGAGGCGTGAAGTCCACGTCAAAGACTTACCACCAGACATCCGAAAACCCAGATGTGTGCATACATGTGCTACGGTGTTCCACTTGGTTGTACTTGACCTTGCGATCAATAGAACATAAATGAGTTTAAAAACACCACTGGGCGCACTGGTGTCATCTTTTTAGTCAACGAATTCAATTATTAAGTTGCTGTGATGGTCTCAGATCAGGAGTGATTGTAACTGACCTGAAAGCATTTTGGAGAAATTCTACAACCAGGGCAGTGACTAAAATTTCACTGGACCCGATATGCAAACCATCGCCAGTCCCACGTAGGGTGATAGCTGGGTCAGTCCTGCCAGACATGAAAGTGGTTTGGAAACTCACCACCAACCGGTGAACTTGGACACCCAAAAGGCTGCTGAGCTCCACGTGCAGCCACAGGTTGGCCTTCCCCTGTGCCTCGGGGGACTGTCCAGGATGGTGGACGGCTGGGGTTCTGTACTCAGCTAGACCTGGACCCAATCCAGCCTCGTCAAGTGATCACAAACCTACTTCACTACCCTAAACCTTCATGTCTCTCCAGTACAAAATGAAGCCCACTCACAAAAAGACTCAGAGGGTTTTTACAAAGGCAGAAAGAGACAGTGTGGGTTTAACCCAGTAGCCCTCAGGGCTTGTAGCAGGTGGGGGGAAATACAGAAAAAATAGTGAGAGCTCATCCACTCCCGGAAAGGGGGACGTGAGGGTCCTCAGAGCTAAGGGAGCAGACACTTAGATCTCACGGTCACTTCTTGTGCCATATTCATTTTTCTGCTCCTTCAGCGTCCTCCCACTGGGTAGAATCCCAGCCATCCTGCCAGGCAGCTCACCCCTGTGGCTGCTCTCACACCTCCCAGCCTGCCGTAGTTTGAAACTACCCGTTGTCCTCTGTTCCCAAAGCCCGGCTGACCCAAGGTGAGCGTGTAAGCAGTTTGGGGCAACCAAGAGTCTGGAGCAGAACTTCCCGACGTGCATACTATTGACGCCTGGGGCCCACTAATTCCCTGTTGTGAGGCTGACCTGTGCAGTGGGGGAGGTTTGGTAGCACCCTTGGGTCACTACGTACTCAATGGCAGTAGGCACACACCTCCACGCCCATCATGACAACCACAAATGTCTCCAGAAGTTGCCAAATGTCTGGAAAACAAAATCGCCTCCCCTTGGAAAAAACCCTTAGGCTCTGGCATAAAGGAAAGCGAACACAGGTTGACATTTAATGGCAGGTGTCATGGGGCCTTCTTCCCCCGAGCTCCTGGAAGCTTCTACTGAACTCTCCCCTACCTTTCTCTCCTACAGACTTCACCCCTACCTCTTTCCTCTTGGGCCTGTTGCTTATTCGGCAGAATAATGTCACTCTTTCTTAATCTCAGCTCATTCTGCCCAGACAAGCTGGTAGTTCATGACCATCAACCCCATCAAAGTGGACAGCAAAAAAAAAAAAAAAAGAAGCTCCCCTTTGTCCTCAAGGGAACTCTTTCACAGCTGTGAACAGCAGACCTAGGCTGCCTTAAAAATAGAACCCGCAGGGGCACCTGGGTGGCTCAGTTGATTAAGCCTGTGACTCCTGACTTCGAAGTCATAACCTCCCAGTTCGTGGATTTGAGCCCCACATCAGCCTTCACGCTGATCGTGCGGAGCCTGCTTGGGCTCCTTTCTCTCCTCTCTCTGTCTCTATGTCTCTCTCAAAACAAACAAACTTTAAAAAAAAAAATGGCGTCCCCAGCCCCATATGCAATTGTCAAGCACCCAGCACGCTGTGTGGTGCAGAGCAGACACTGCAGGTGACATCTGTCATTGTGCCTAAGGGCGGTGCATGTGTCCGTGAGCTTCCTTGGTTATCCTGCTGGGTGCCCTTAGAAGAGGCACTGGATCCGTCCTTCTTAACCCTGGAAGTGGTCCGTGGCTGTTGATTAAAAGTGAACGAGGACTTCAACCACCTCCATGTGACCTCAAACTTTTGATTGATGAAGTTCTTCTTTCTAGCTTATCTCTCTCTGGTTTTGTTTTGTTTTATTGAGAGAGAGAGACAGACAGACAGACAGAGACAGAGCACAAGGTGGGGAGGGACAGAGAGGGAGACACAGAATCCAAATCTGAGCTGGCTCCACACAGACTCTGATGTGGGGCTCAAACTCGAGAACGGGAGATCATGACCTGAGCCGAAGTTTGACACTCAACTGACTGAGCCACCCAGGCGCCCTTTTTTTTTTTTAATGTTTATTTTTTGAGAGAGAGACAGAGCATGCACGGGGGAGGGGCAGAGGCAAAGGGAGACACAGAATCCGAAGCAGGCTCCAGGCTCTGAGCTGTCAGCACAGAGCCCGACACGGGGCTCAAACTCACAAACCATGAGATTGTGACCTGAGCCAAAGTCGGACGCTTAACCGACTGAGCCACCCAGGCACCCCAATTTCTAGCTGATCTCTTAATTCATGCAAAAGACCCAGTGGGCAAAGTACCCCATGATGAGGCCTGAGGTTATCCCCTCAAGCAATAAGGACTGTCCTGTGCCAACAAGACCCCATATGATTGACCCCTGGAGAGTGATCGACATGACCTTCACTGCCTACCTGCACACACGCACTGAACTTCTTCCCACATTCTCCTTACATAAACCTGGAAGTATCTTCAGCACTTGGGGGACAGTCTTTGAGACACTAGTCCGCTCTCCTCCCTGAAATACATTCCTTTCCTGTTTCACCCCCATTCATCCTTCTGCCTTTGGATTTGGTCAGCGGTGAGTGGCTGGGCCTGGGGTGTTTGGGAGGCCTGCAGCCAGGTTCTCTTTCACTCCTGTGCCCTGGCTATGCACCCCTGCACCCCAGCTATGCACCCCTGTGCCCCAGCCATGCACCCCTGTGCCCCAGCTATGCACCTCTGCACCCCAGCTATGCACCCCTGTGCCCCAGCTATGCACCCCTGTGCCCCAGCTATGCACCCCTCCACCCCAGCTATGCACCCCTCCACCCCAGCTATGCACCCCTGTGCCCCAGCTATGCACCCCTGTGCTCCAGCTATGCATCCCTGCACCCCAGCTGCAAAAGCAGGCCTTCTTCTTCCATCCCTGTATCACTGAGAATCACAGGGAAGCATAGTTTCCAATAATGAAAATATGTCTTGTTTAAGACAGAAAATCACATATTCAATACTTCCTATCAAGGATCTGGTGTGTGTGTGTGTGTGTGTGTGTGTATGAAGGGTGGCTTGGGGGACAGGGGCCATGGGTTGGAGCACAGGAAGGCCCCGTCAGGGGAGCACATGCTGGCAGTCGAACGAGGGTGGGGCCGAACACCCTCGGCGCCTCCAAAGGCCTGTCTCCCTGTCTTGCCGAAGCTCGGCGCAGCCGGCCAAGTGCTGACGTTATCGCTGGGCTTCAAGGCCTCATTGTCCTTGCCTTATAGTTTCCAGTTTCACGGGTTTAAGTGTCTCCCTTTGCCAATAACGTTTCCCCTGCTGCTTATGTCCTTTCCATCTGACTTGTATCGATCGCTTCCTCCCAGCCCTGAAGTTAAAAAAGCTGCAGTAGCCTGCGTCCCCATCCTGGCCGCCAGCCTCAAGAGCTGGCGTGTTTATGGGTGGCAGAGCCGGTCGGGCTCCAGCCCCAGTCGGTCCCCGCTGCTCCGCTGAAGGCCTCGGACATCACAGCTACCTGCTCATCGATCATAAAATGTCTAAGCCAGGAGGGGATAAAGGAAGCATCTAGTCTTACCTGCTCATCTGACAGGTGTGCAAATACAGATCAAGAGAGGAATAAAGACTTGCCCAATGCCACCCAGATTGTTAACACGGACCGAGGACTTGAACTCAGGGCTTTTTGAGTCTGATTCACGTTACAACAGTGTTCTCTACTCATCATTCCATTTTGGAAGCAAAAACCATCCTTACTCTAGATAATCCTATTTGGGGCTGCCACGGGCCATGCAGCCCTCTGAAGGGGTAATTTGGTTGAGTACAAGAGACCCAAATGGTGTTTGGGGACTTTGGAGCCTTGATTGTCCTGGGGTTGTGGGTAACCTCAACATGTCAGCAGTTCCAGCCAAGGTCCCTTCTCCCAAGCTGACTGCACGTCTTAAGATGTCAGATCCTTACAGAAAGTTACTGTTTTTAACGCTGAACTTGCATCTAGCTTGACGCAAGAGGTGTGCTTCTAAAACACTTGTATGTCTGATGAAAACTTGATTCAGATATGTTCTGGGTCCAAATCTCCTTTTAACAAATTCACACTGGGGGTGCGCCTGGGTGGCTCAGTCAGTTAAGCATCTGACTCTTGATTTCGGCTCAGGTCATGATCTCGTGGTTCATGTGCTCGAGCCCCACATCGGGCTCTGTGCTGACAGGGCAGAGCCTGCTTGGGGTTCTCTATCCCTCTCTCTCTGCCCCTCCCCTGCTTGCTCTCTCTCTCTCTCTCTTTCAAAATAAATAAACTTTAAAATACATACATACATACATACATACATAAAAATTCACACTCAGGGGCACCTGCGTAGCTCAGTTGGTTGAGCACCTGATTCTTGATTTCAGCTCAGGTCATGATCTCACGGTTCATGAGTTCAAGCCCCACACTGGGCCCTGTGCTGAAAGCAGCCAAATCTGCTTGGGATTCCCTTTTTCTCCCTCTCTCTCTGCCTCTCTCTCTCTCAAAAATAAATTGACCTCTAAAAAATTAATTAATTAATTTAAAAAAAATAAAAAATTCACACTGAGAGGTAGCCGTGGTGGTGGCTGTGGTAGAGGAAGCATCCACGGGTAACACCAACAGGAATTTTTTAAATGAAATCACATTTTTTTTTTCCATTGGCTTCCATTATAATTCCCAGGAAGCATTAATGCCTCTTCATTCCTGATTGATCTTTAACTGGTTGATGGCTTCTAGCATTTTGGCTTTTTGGTTTTCTATTCTCCTTCCCTAAAATAAGCGATTTGTGATCCATCAGGACACATTTAAACACCCAGGAATGGAAGCTGCTTGCAGAGGCTGGTATTAGGTGGTTGCTATTTAAACATAATTCTGTGGCAGATCCCTGGATAAGCCAAAGACTTGTTATGTAATAAAAATAATTGCCTTTTAATTGGCCTATTTGATTTTCTTAAATTTTCTATCAGGTTCCCTTGGGAGACAGTGCATAGCACTGGGAATAATCCATTGAGTGAATCCCATAATCAAGGGTTGACGCTCTGCCATTTATTTGCTTTGTGATTTAGAACAAGCCATTTAACCACTCCGTGCCTCAATGTCCCCAACCTGTGAAATGAATTGTCATGGTGATTAAACGACTACACAGCCTCCCTCCTCCTTCTTCTTTCGTCCTTCCTTTTATTTCTTAGGGCAAACCTGCCAAGTGAGAGGGGCTGTTTCAGGACAGGATGCTCATGGTCCACCTGCTGCCCCATCTCCAGCCAAGACTTATGGACGCCACCACGTGACCCACCAATGGCCTTGAGAGTCAGTCGCTGCCTCCCTTGGCTTGTCCCTTTCTCCCTGTGAGTGGGTCTTGCACTCTGCTCTAGCTTCAGTACCAAAGCATCTGCAGAACCCCAAACACAAAAGGGAGGTTCAGGGCCCCCAGTCTTTGCATATACCATGCCCTCCACCTAGAGCACCTTCCCCATTTTCTCCATTTAATGATTTCAGGAAAGACTCAGCACAAGCACCGCCCCTCCTATGAAACCTTCCCTGACCAACGCTCTTTCAAGGTTCACTTTATCTTTGCCACAATCCTTACGAACAGGATCCAATCACTGGCTCCATAAACCTCTATTGAGTTCTCTTGTGAACACAACTATCTCTTCAACTAGTGAATAAGATCCTTATGTGGAACAGCCTTGACTTACCAAACTTGTATCCCCAGCATGTAACACTGTTCTTGACACAGTAGGTACTTAGTACATGTTTCCTGAACAGAGGAAGGAAGGAAGGAAGGGAAAGAAAGAAAGAAAGAAAGAAAGAAAAGAAAAAAGAAAGAAGGAAAGAAAGAAAAGAAAGAAAGAAAGAAGAAAAAAGAAAGAAGAAGGAAAGAAAGGAAAGAAAGAAAGAAAGAAAGAAAGAAAGAAAGAAAGAAAGAATTTGTTTTAAGTTAGAGCTGGTAGCTAGCTGAGTGTGCTGGGCTGACTAGTATCCCCTAAATTCAGATCCACCAGAACCTGTGAATGTGAATGTGGCCTTATCTGGAAATAGGATCTTTACAGATATTATCAAGTCAAAATTAGATCACACTGGGTAGCGGTGTGTTGTTATCCAATGACCAGTGTCCTTGTAAAAAGGCAATCTGGACACCTGGACACACACACACACACACACACACACACACACAAAGCAGATGACCAGGTAAAGTTGGAAGCACAGCTTAGAATTAGGCTGCCTCTATCCAAGAAATCCAAGGATTACTGGCACACACTGGAAGTTAGGAAAGTCAAGTAAAGATTCCTTCCTAGAAACTTCAGAGGGAGCATGGCCCTGCAGACACCTTTATTTCAGATTTTTAGCCTCCAGAATTGTGAAAGGATACATTTCTATTGTTTTAAGCCACCTGCTTATGATCATCTGTGCCAGCAGCCGCAGGAAAGGAATGTACTATACCGAGTAAACGTACGTCTCGGGGCTATTGAAGGAAAGAGTGGACAGCTTCTCCACCCCAATTCCTTTGTAAAAAAATTTTTTTCAACATTTATTTCTTTTTGAGAGACAGAGAGAGACAGAGTGTGGCCGGGGAGGGGCAGAGAGAGGGAGACACAGAATCCGAAGCAGGCTCCAGGCTCTGAGCTGTCAGCACAGAGCCCGACACGGGGCTCGAACTCACGAACCATGAGATCATGGCCTGAGCTGAGGTCAGATGCTTCACCGACTGAGCCACCCAGACGCCCCTCCAACCCAGTTCCTTTGGTTGGATGGATTCCTGCCCCATCTTCTCCCTAGTTTCCCCTCTCACTCACTCCCTCTCATTTCTTTTTCAATTTTTCCTCTTCACTAACAACTCACGGCACCTTTACACGTGTCTCACACCATTCAAGCCTGTCCAACCTCAGTCTTTCCAACACAGACACTCCATAATAAACATTTCCGGAGCCAGAGTAATGGGCCAGCGTGGACACAGACAGGAATGACGTTGATCTGCTTAGAGGGAGTCCCAAGTTTAAGGAGAACAGCATTTCCTGGGGTCCTCATAACAGCCTTTTTTATTTATAATCAGCCCCATTTTAAACCTGGGAAATCTGGAACTCATGTGAATCGATTTAATTTCCTCAACTCATGCAGACAGTGCGAGCAGGGCTGATACTCACACCCAATGTAGCCCAATTATGGAAAGACCCTAAATGTCTATCAACTGATGAATGGATAAAGAAACTGTGGTTTATATACACAATGGAATACTACTTGGCAAGGAGAAAGAATGAAATCTGGCCTTTCGTAGCAACGTGGATGGAATTGGAGAGTGTTATGCTAAGTGAAGTAAGTCATACAGAGAAAGACAGACACCATATGTTTTCACTCCTATGTGGATCCTGAGAAACTTAACAGAAGACCAGAGAGGAGGGGAAAGGAAAAAAAAAGGTTAAAGAGGGAAGGAGCCAAAACACGAGAGACTCTTAAAAACTGAGAACAAACTGAGGGTTGATGGGGGGTGGGAGGGAGGGGAAAGTGGGTGATGGGCACTGAGGAGGGCACCTGTTGGGATGAGCACTGGGTGTTGTATGGAAACTAATCTGACAATAAATTTCATATTTAAAAAAATAATAATAAATAAAAAATGTAAAAACAAAATAAAATAAAATAAAGTAAATAAAACATTTAAGAGCTTCTTCTGTCCCCTGCAGCACCCCCTGACTTCCTACCAGCTCAGCAGGGGAACAGCCCTCCGGGGAAGATTCGAGGTTTCCAGGACACCTCCCTCTTATTTGCAATTCCTCCTCCTCCCTCACAGCTTTGGCAGACAGCTCAGCCTCAGGGACCCTTCTGCCTGGTCGTATCCTGGCATCCTCAGGGGCCATCTTGGGCACGTGACCTAATTTTCCTTGTGACTTAAGTTCCCCACCTGTACAATAACTGCCTCATGATGATGTCACAAGAATTAAATGAATTATGACATACAACGGTCTTATCGTGGAACATAGCAAGGGTTACCTCCCTTGTTAACGCCACTCATGACCACCGGTTCTGTCGCACCACCATTATTATATTTTTTCTCCACTTCCAATGCCATGGCACCGCCCCCCGCACGGCCCTGTGAGTCCTCCAGCCGGTGCTCATAGATACCATCCTGAGAACACCCAGCATGCTGGATTCCAGTCTGTGTTATAATGCTCAGCTCCAGACAGATGTATTAGTTTGAACTATGTGACACCGCCTATAGAAAATTGTTCCTGACCTACAAAAATGAGACTTTCATATGGCCTGATCTAATAGATGCCAACTCTTTTTGTCCTTAGAATCGACAGACACAAACTGACTATCTTGCTAGCTTTCCAGAAGAGAAATTTTAAAATAACTTAAACAAAAAAAATTTTTTTAATGCAGCTGGAAGGAGCCGTGGAAGGGTATGTCCTTCCCCGGTGGCGAGGAAGGAGGGGGACCCAAGGGAGGGGAGCCCCCACACCAGGGGAGAAAAGGGGCCCAGAGCCCACCTCTGCGACGTGAGGTGAGCCTGGAGTGAGGGGGGAGCCCTCTCTCTACTTCGGCGTGCAGGCGGGATCTAAGACAGGACTTGGCGGGGAACACGGTAGTTAGCACTTTGCCTTCTAAAAACTGACGAGGAGGATGATTTAAAAACAGTGAGAGAGAATGAGAGGATCCGTTCTCAGAACATCTGAGCCGTCCTTCTCTTCAGCTCCCAAAGAGGGGCCCTCAGATGGACTCGGGGCAGGTGGGCAGGGCCGCCTTCCCAGGCTCCAGACCAACTCCTTTGAAGCCTTGTTCAGATCTGCTGCTTCTCCCAGAAAGCCCCGCCTGCCTCCCTCCCCGGTGTTAGCACCTCATTAGCACCCTGCCAGCAAGAAAATCTATTTAAACAGCTCTTGCTGACACAGCAAGCCTTCTCCCTTCCACTGAGGATTCTCTCAGTCCCCTTATGACAATGACAGTCTGGGACTACGGTCCTGCTCAGCAGGTTCCAATATAACTGGCCTGTGACTTTGCTTTGCCAGCCCTGTCAGCCCAGGTCTCCCATATCAGCCAGCTGTGTGGGGGTGGGGGTGACGGGTGTGGGGTGGGGAGTGGAAGAGGGGAGGGGGTGGCAGAAGATTCTCCAAGGTCAGGCTGCATGTGACTCCCCTTGGCTTTGGCTTCACACACATGCAGAAGGAACGATCTCCTGGATGTGCCGTTAAAGGACTCTGGTGATGTCCATTCCGTCAGTAAAACCCATTGTTCCCACATCAGATTACTATATCGGTAGGAGTTGCTAAAGCACAATAGATGTGGACACAGAGCCATTATTATCCATTGATTCTTTGATGTATTCATCCAAATGACTTCAACAAACATTCATTAAACACCTACCATATTAGGGGCGCCTGGATGGCTCAGTTAGTTAAGCATCTGACTCTTGATTTCCACTCGGGTGGAATGACCTTGCAGTTCATGAGTTCGAGCCCCACGTCTGTCTCTGCACTGACAGCTTGGGGCCTGCTTAGAATTCTCTCTCTTCCTCTCTCTGCCCCTCCCCTGGCCTCTGTCTCTCTCTCTCTCTCTCTCTCTCTCTCTAAAAATAAATAAATAAATATTAAAAAAAATAGATGCCTATCATATTAGAAGGCCTTATTTTGTGTTTGCTCTGATTCCGATGTCTTTTGTCAATGGGAGATACCAGGACAGCAGGGTTGGATAGAAATGACAAGCATTGATCCAGATTGACAAGCACTGACACTTGGGGACATGTGGTTTTGACTAGCTAACGATGGGGAGGGGCCCTGTCATCTTAGGGAAATTTGAAGGTTTGGAGCATTTGTGCACCTGCTGGGGGGTAGGAGGCAGAAAAGGGAAGGCTATAACTAGGGTACTGGAGGTTGCTAACATACTTCCAGTCTCTGGTGCTCTTGGCATCCCCCAGCAATGTTGGAGTTTGGGCCACCTAGTAGACTTTTGGAGCCTGCCTGACCTTCGCCCCTTCTAAGGGAAACCGTCTAATGTCAGCACCCATTCAAGGGTCAAAGTAAACAGCAGTATTTTGTATCACATGGTACCTTCCCCTGACACTACTGAGCGCAGCAAGGTGGGCACCTGACGAGGGTACTCCCTTCCATGGACTTGGTATAAACAGACAAGCTGGCCAGCAGCTTAGCATGAAAGATGAGCTGAGACAATGAGCATTCTCTTTGTCCACGGGGACACACAGAAAGACGAGCACACCGCGACAGGAGGCTTGATGAAATGAAGCCTGGAGACACAGTCAAGTGTAGATGAGCTATGTGCAACCCAAATTCACAAGAGCCCAAAATGATGAGGAAGCAGAGGAAGCTGGCAGGACAGGTGGGAGGAGCAGGGGTGCAGGGAGAAGAGAAGAAAAGGAGGAGAGAGGAGAAGAGGAAGGGGGAAGGAGGAGAGGGAGGAAATGAGGGAGGGAGGTACAGGGAAGGGAAGAGAAACCATGCAGCAGCCCCAGGAAAGAGAAAGGAGAAGTGGGAGAGAGAGAGAGAGAGGCCCTAAAGCTGCTTCAGTGTGTGATGACACTTCGGTTCTTCCTCCAGTTCCCACAAACCTGTGCCTTTACTATAAACTCCCTTTTCAAACTAAAGCAGAGTCTAGAACATGAACACACCATTCCTTCCTGAAGGCCGGCGTGTAAATGGAAAAACCACAGGAGGCACTAAGAATGAACATATGAATATTCACCCTGAACGGATAACCTCACGTCAGAGAAGGTCAAGTTCTGCAGCCAGAGGAGTTCGGGTGAGGTCAGGTTTTGCCACCAATTACGTTACGAAAAAGTTTCCATTTTCTGAGCTCTTGCGGAATTGCAGATAAGGCGCTGTGGGCCTGTCCTGGGTGCCAGGGAAATAGGCTAGCGGCCCGCGGCCTTCTTCAAAGCAAGACCAAGGAAGCCCGGCCTGCCTGGGCCGCCGAGGTGATGCCCACACAGGACGCAACCAGAGGGCCCTGGAGTGTGGCCAGCACCCCTGCTGGCAGCGCTGTCCCGGCTTGGAGAGCCTGGGGTTCTGCTGGCTTGCTGCCTTCCGTGTGCACCTGTCCCCCTTGACCTTCCTGCGGAGTGATGCTTCTTTTCACAAGACGCAGCAAATCCAACCCCCGGGGAATGGCCAAAAGTCCCTGGCCTTGTGCCAAAGGACCTCATTAAGCACTGCCCTCCCAGGGAGCCCGGGCCCTGCTCGAGCTGCCTCACCTTCCCTTGCTCCCGAGGCAATTGCTGTGTTAGGTTTACTCACCTGTGCACATTTCCTAAGAGGGAAGGGCCTCATGCGGCACGTAGCACTTCCCCACCTGGCTCTGAGGTCCCGACCGTGAGGGAGAAGACAGAGCCACCTGGCTCATGCTGATGGAAGAGGGAGGCTTGAGCTGGTAAGGTCTACAGATTCACCTCAATTACTCAAGACTTTAGGGAGTGCTTCTCTGTGGAAGGCCTGGTCTAGACACCTCCGAGTACCTGCTGTGTGTGAGGCCCTGGTGTAGACACTTCAGGGGCTACCTGCTGTGTGAGATGTCCTGTTCTAGACGCCTGGGAGGAACACACAGGTGAATAAGCCCCAGTTGCTGTCCTGAAGGAAGGGGTAATAAAGGAGGTAATAAACTTTCTTGTGGGGGTACTTGGGTGGATCAGTCGGTTAAGCATTTGACTCTTAGTTTGAGCTCAGGTCATGATCTCATGGTTTGTGAGTTTGTGTCCTGCATCAGGTTCTGCCCTGACTGTGTGGATGGAGTCTGCTTGGCATTCTCTCTCTCTCTCTGCCCCTCCCCTGCTCTCTCTCTGTCTCTGTCTCTCTCTCTCAAAATAAATAAACTTAAAACAAATTTAAAGATAAATTTTCTTGTGGCCAGCTGAGTGCCAGAGGCTATATACACACATTCATACACTGATACTCACGACTCTCCTGGGAGCTCGGTAGGCTCATGTGACCTTCCAGGTAGGGGCTTAGGCAATGGAATTTTCTTCCTCACGGGAGACAAGATCTATGGAACTGGAAAAACAGCCTCAGCACCAGCACTGAAGCTCCACTGTGGACAGGTAGAATCTTCTTAGTATGTTCTCCCTTTCAAAATGCCCTCACACCTCTATTTCATATACACATTCTAGGCTTAGGAGGTGGTTAGGACTGGGATTATTATTTTACATCCTATAAAATAATGTGTATACATACAGACATATAATATAGCATATGTAATTACATATTACAAAACATAATTGTATTATAAAATACATCATTAGATTACAGAATTATAACATATATAAATGTAGCATAAAATAATAAAATGTATAATTATATATTAGTTAATATATATTAATATATATAATATATATTAGTTATAAGTATATATTAGTTGATATATATTAATATATAATACTATATTAATATTATAATAGTTAATATATATGTTATTAATGTATATATTAACTAATATATAATTATACATTTTAAACTTGAAATACTATATAGATAAGATGCTTACCCAGGGTCACATTAGCATTTCCAAACTCAGCATTCTGAATAAATATGCAACAGAACCAGAATTATTCAAGTGACCCAGTTTTCAGGGTGTGCATGCATGCATGTGAGTGTGTGTGTGCATGTGTGTGTGCGTGTGTGTGTGTGTGTGTGTGTGTTGGATGAGGCTGGGGACAAGATGGGAGGACACATTAACCTTGATTGGAAATCGTATTAAAATTGATCAGGGTGAGATCTGTGAGAACTGTGGGATAGAGTTTGATCTAAATAAGCTGTTTTTTATTTCAATAAACATTTACTGACCCTCTTGTGTGTCCATTGTTAGAAATATAATTATTAAGATCCTGACTGTACTCTCAAGGAACTTCATATAGATTGGGGGGTGGGGGGGTGGGGCTTGTACCTAAGTTCCTAGGGAGTAGGGTGGCTCTGCTGTTCTGTATATTTCTGTGACCACATCAAGCCACATAAGAGCTTAGCCAGAACCCGGGCACCTGGGTGGCTCAGTCGGTTAAGCATCCGACTTTAGCTCAGGTCACGATCTCATGGGTTCGTGAGTTCAAGCCCTGCATCAGGCTCTGTGCTGACAGCTCGGAGCCTGGACCTTGCCTCGGACTCTGTGTGTCCCTCTCTTCTGCTCCTACCCTGCTCAAACTCTGTCTCTGTCTGTCTCTGTCTCTCAAGAATAAAATAAATGTTAAAAAATTTTTTTTAAATAACAAAAAAGAGTTTAGCAGGAACCTAGCACAGAGAAAAGATACTCAGGAAGGCTTGGGGGAGTGAGTGAATGAATAAATGAATGAATGGTGGGTGATCCTTCCTGGTCCATGGCCAGGCCCCACAGGTACCCAGGTTCTGAGTTCACGTCTCTCCCAGGAGATGACATTCAGCCCAGGCCACTTGACCTCAGATAGGAAGAGTCTGAGAGTGGCAAGTGCCAACCAGGCTCCAGCTTTCCTGAGACACCAAGTCCCTACCCCAGCCCTTATAACTCAGGCAAGTACATTTCATTTCTGCCTGGTAGGTGTGCCCTCCACACCCCAACTTAGCTTGTTCCTATCAGCTGACTCCTGGGGCCAGCGTTTTGCCCTTAACCCCCATCTAGAAGCTGGAGTCAAGTGGCCAGATTTTGGGAAGTCCCAGGTGCTGGCTTCCTGGGGAGCTTTGGCTCCATTGAGTGGCTTTGCCCACACCACATTCTGCCCTTCTGCTGGGACTCCTTGACTCTGCAGTAGATCCTCCCACCTACACTGACTCACCATTTGCCCCTGCACCGCCTGCTTCTTGTGCACTTGGCCTGGTGGGCTGGCTTTCCTCCCTGTCCACTCCATCCCAAGGAATGCATCCACTGCAATTGGCCTGGTCCTGCCTGGCACCGTCACTAGATGCAGCAGTCAGCATGGCCGGTGGCCCCAAACTTGGAGGGGGTGGGGTGTTGCACCAGGACAGGACTGCGGTCTACGCGGTGGTTTGGAGTCCAGATGGCCAAAGCCTGTTCAATAGGCCAGAGCGGGCAAGTCCGGAAGCAGAATCGAAATGAGTGGCTGGAGTGAAAGAAAATCAGAGCAGAACAGCAGGGCCGTCTACTAATCCACCAGGGCCCAGCCACCCTGGGCTGTGGCCATTTGATGTGACTCTTTCCTTGGAAGCATCGCTTCTCCTGGGCTCTCCAGCATGGACCTGGCAGAGAGGAATGCCAGTGGCCGTGGGGAGGAGAGTGATGGATGGTCTGTGGGCTGGATCATCACAAATGCAGGGACAGCTGCCTCCAGGCTGGTCTCCAGCGCTTGGCCCTGAAGGATGAGTGGGAGCCCCAGAGGCAGGCCTCTGCCCCCAGAATGGAGCTGCTGCCCATTCCCAGCCCAGGGCTGGGGCCGCCCCGCAACCCTTGTCAGCTTCCCACCTAGTGCTGCTTGGTGCTTGATGAGAGCTTCTGGAAGCTTCCAGAAGCAGGAAGGAGAAGGGAGAACAAGAGCGGGTGGCTTGTCAGAGACGGACAGGAAAGGGGACAGCTCCCTGGGGCACGGCAAGGGGCCCAGCCCAGCCACACGCACCAGAGTGGGGTGCAGAGAGCCAAGACTGAGCAGGGTGCACCCCCATCGGGGACCCTTGGCTTGCATGGTGGTTCTTTTTATCAGGAACATTAATGAAGCTAAAGAAATTTGAAGACAACACAAACAAAATAACGGATTAAGACACTTCCTATATTCCAGGGATGCCTGTATTCTGTGCATTTCATTCAGTGTCCCAGTATGATTGTCCCCGACCATCATCATTACCTTCATTTCACAGGAGGGGCACCTGTAGCCTGGACAGGCTAAGACACATGCCCAACATCTCCGAACAGGTGAGCGCCTGAGATGGTGCCACTGAGCCAAAGCCTGTGTGACACCAAGTCCACCGCATTGTGAATCCACATGCATGGAGAGGATTAAAAACCAAACCCAGGACCCATAAAAGGACGTTCATCTATACGATGGAACATTATGAGCCATAAGAACGAAGGAAGTACTGACACGTGCTTCACAATGAATGGTCGTTGGCAACATATGAGATAAGTCTGTCACAAAGGGCCTTATTCTATATGATTCCATTTATATGAAGTGTCCAAGAGAAGCAAGTCTACAGAGACAGAGAGTAGATGAGAGGTAGCCAGAGGCTGGGGTCCTGGGGTGGGGGGGGAGAAATGGGGAGTAACTGCTTAATGAGTATGAGATAAGAAAGTTCTGGAATTAAATAGGGGTGATGTTTGTACACATGGTGAATGTACTTAATGCCACTGAGTTTTACACTTTTTTTAAAGTTTATTTATCTACTCTGAGAGAGAGTGTGTGTGTGAGCAGAGGAGAGAGCCAAGCAGGTTCCGCATTATCAGCACAGAGCCCCACGTGGGGCTCGAACTCTGTGAGATCATGACTGGAGCCAAAACCAAAATTCAGACGCTCAACTGACTGAGCCACCCAGGCGCCCCTGAATGTACGCTTTAAAATGGTTAAAATAGCAAATGGTTTTTTAATGTTTATTTGTTTTGAGATAGAGAGAGGCAGAGAGAGTGTGAACAGGGGAGAGTCAGGGAGAGAACGAGAGAGAGAGAGAGAGAGAGAGAGAGAGAGAATCCCAAGCAGACTCCATGCTGTCAGTGCAGAGCCTGAATCAGGGTTTGAACCCACAAACCGTGAGCTCATGACCTGAGCAGAAATCAAGCGTCAGATGCTTAATGGACTGAGCCACCCAGGCACCCCTAAAATACCAAATGTTATGTGTGTTTATTTTACCACAATAAAAAGAATGCAAAGATAAAAATCGTAGTCCACTTTTACCGCACTGGCAGGCAGGGGGTCCTGTCCCTACTTGCAGTGGGCTGAAGGAGCTCCAGATACCCACTGAAGCTCTCCAGTGCTGTGTTCCTCTTTTGCTAGCCTTGCTCAAAAGCCTCCTGAAGGTCTAGGATAACCTCGTTCCAGGGAATGAGCAGTGGTAAAGGGAGGCTGTCCCTTTAAAACCTACCCACCCTTCACAGATGCGAAAGTACAGGGTTCGCTCATCCCCTATGTGAATGAGGGGAAACTCACACCTTCGAATGGGGGTGTAGGTGCATGTAGAGAAAGTTCTCTTTCATTCACACTAATTACCATAAAGGCAGCTACATTTTGAGGGGTTACTGTGGGCTAAGGCATGAGGCAAGGTGCTTTCGATGACATATATATTTTACAACAATTCAGCAAGGCTGGTGTTATCATCCCCATTTTACAGACTGGGAAAATGAGAGTCTAAGAGGTACAGTGGTTTGCCAGACACGGCCAAGTTGATACACGGCAGAAAAGGCATCTAAAACCCTTTCTCCAACTTCAAAGTCCATTTACCTAGGGAAAGGACTGTCCGTAATAGACAAAGTCCTGAATTGCAGAATACAAATGAATTACTGTGGTTGAATTTTTTCAAATACATTAATTAAAGCTGGAAATAGAATGTTTCTTGATAGGAGTCCCCAGATGTGAAGTATTCCACGTAAATTGCATGCTAAGCTTTGTTTGGAACTATGTGCTGACTTGTGGCATAAAGGTTCACTTACTAGAAAAGAAATTGCAGTTGCCAACCCCACACACAGTCGAAAATTTGCATTTAACTTTTGACCTCCCCCAAACTGAACTACTAATAATGAGAATCTTGGAGACCCTTTTTACTGTGATACCCAATTTACTAGAGAGATCAACTGCCCTGGTGGAGGTAAACCTCACCCACAGATACTGGCAACATTTTGACTCACCGTAATAGGTAACAGGAGGTGCCTGTGAAACTATACTACAGTTCATTTCATTCCTTTATTTTTTAACACAGCGTTTGTATGTTTGTTTACATTTCTCTGTCCTGCAAAAGGTGCCGTGTATGGTCTGTGAGCGTTTGTGTGCATAAGTTTTGATAAGTTTTAACTTCTTATAATAGATTTGTATATATATTATGGTAGTAAATGATAAAAGACTAGAATCTGCATCTACTTTATGCATTCATGATATACCCAACCTCTTAATATTTTAATATTTCTAGTCTACGCAGTTCACTGCAGGTTTTTCCCAAATTGTCATGAATCTCCAAAATTTTTTCTAATATATTTATTGAAAAAACTGGGGTGCCTGGGTGGCTCAGTTCGTTAAGCTTTTGACTTTGGCTCCGGTCATGATCTCACAGTTCGTGGGTTCAAGCCCTGCATCGGGCTCTGTGTTGACAGCTCGGAGCTTGGAGCCTGCTTGATTCTGTGTCTCCCTCTCTCTCTCTCTCTCTCCCTCCCTCTCTCTCTTTCTATCTGCCCCTCCCCTGCTCATGCTCTGTCTCTGCCTCTCAAAAATAAATAAATGTTAAAAAATTTTAATAATAAAAGAAACAATCTGCATAAAAATGGACCAGCATGGTTCAAACCCGTGTTGTTCAAGGGTCACCTGTATTTGCAAAGGAGAATATGGAAAGTCAACAGTGCTAACTTAGTGGAGACCAATTGGTGAGGTTTTAGTGATGTGTGGTACAGGTGGTTTCATCACTGTTCAGTCCCATCAAGGAACAGTCTAGTATGCAGCCATCATCATCCTATGAGTATCTCCTTGCACCATTTTCTGCATGGGTAATGTGAGTAGGGAGTAATTTTACATGCCCTAAGCACTTCAAGATGGAGTTGTCCAGACGAGGCAGTTTGGATCGACTTAGCAAAGCCTTGGGAGCTTGGGTGGTCTCGTTCTGCTGGACCACTCAGTGGTCACCTGCAGTAGCTGTTGATGGAGAGCCCTCATGGAACGGGGACCTACCTGTCGAACAGCTCCTCAGTCTAGGTGCCACAGCGACCATCTACCTGGTGGGGCGTGGAGGAGAGAATGGCTTTGTGTCCAGTGGCTCCCTAAAACCAAACACCAGTGGGGGTCTTTTCATGTGCTCTCCTCTCCCCCCAACCTTTACAGTCCCCTAGGAGGGTGGGGAACATTAAGGTTAGTATTTTCTGCACGTGGTTCCTCAACTTTTCCAGCCTATTTGCACAGCCACACTGTGCCCTGTCCCCTTGGGATCTTCCATCTTGATCCTCAAGATCATGGGTTTGTTTGTTTGTTTGTTTTTTATCCTCAAGATCAGGTATTGGAAGGTTTTTTTTAATGTTTATTTGTTTTTGAGAGAGAGAGAGAGAGAGAGAGAGAGATCATGAGTGGGAAAGGGCCAGAGAGAGAGGGAGACACAGAATCCGAAGCAGGCTCCAGGCTCTGAGCTGTGAGCACAGAGCCTGTCACAGGGCTCGAACTCATGAACCATGAGATCATGACCTGAGCCGAAGTTGGATGCTTAACCAACTGAGCCACCCAGGTGCCCCTTATATTGGAAGTTTAAATACAGTTCTTTTTCTCTGCTGTTCCCATTTCAACCACCCTAATTCCTCTCTAAGCAATGTGGAACCTGCCAGCTCAGTGGTTTCCAAAGTGGAGTGCACACTGATTCATTTCGGTATAGGAGAAAATATTAAAGCTTCAGTACATCGTTTAAAAAAATTTAATTATGCTTTATTGGCTTTCAATATATATGAATCAACAGTATTGCATATATATATTTATAAGTAAATACACATATATCCGTGTGCAATAAAAGAAATCCAGAAAGTCCTGTTCTAGATGATTACAAAAGGTCCGTATATGTAAAATGTGAAAAAGAAATTTAAAAAAGGAAGATAACTATTTCAAGATACTGTCAGCTTTCATTTATTTCATTTAGCCTATGAAGACTAAGCCTTCTTGTATAGCAGAAATAAAGTTCTATAGGTCCTGATACTGTCCAGGTCGATATGAATCTACCTTAAAAAGTGCTTATAGCCCAAAGACACCAATGGGCTGCCTTGATCCTTGACCTATAACAGGATGCGAGAGCAGGAGTGAGGCAGAGAACGGTTGGGTTTTGTAAGGCTGTCCCTTCCATTCGGTGGCTCTGTGAAGGCTCCCACTTTACTGTGAAGCCCATCTCCGGATCTGTGGGCAGGAGTGTGTACAAACCTATGCACCGCATTGGAAAGAGAGGACAATGCCTCTATGGGAAGATATGCATATGGTCCATGGAATATGTGCCCTATGCCTGGCTTTGCTGTCCCCCGAATGCCCCAGTGGTTGCAGAGGAAGGCCGAGTGCCCCGCGTGAACCTCAGGAGTAAGCGGGAGTTGCACGTGGCCTGCTGTCTTCCCTTAGCTCTGTCCTCACTGAGATCACATTAAGACCACGAGGCCTCTCGTGGGGGAGAGAAGAATACAATTTTCTTATTGTACAATCCATTTCATTCCCAGCTGCGGGATTAAATTTATTCCTTTCTGAAGTGTTGTCTGTGTGTATAAATCATTTAAGTTTATATGTTTTCGTTGCTGTGGCAACCATGTGGCTAATTGAATTCCAAAGTGTCTTTCTCGATTTCAAAGCCATGATAAAGAGCCACAGCACTTAACAGTGGGAGTCAGAACAGAGGCAGAAGAGGCGGTGGAAACAAAATTTAAATGACACATTGTCCAACTGGCTCCCAAGATCCCAGAACAATACCACTCTGATGAGCCAAGCTAGGGCACGGGAGATTTCTTCTGAAGCGAAGGTTGATAAACGGTTGAGGGGGGAGCTTCTCTGCAGAAGTACCTGCATCTTCTGGCCCTGAATCCTCATGGTCTCTCTCTTCTCCCACCTGACGTGCTTGCTCTGCCAAGGGCGGGACTGAATCTTTTCACACGGAATTTTACTAGCAGTCGGCAAACACCTGTCCAGTAAAAGCTTCTTGGATGGATGGATGTACAGAGAGATGGATGGATGGATAGATGGATGGATGGGAAAAAGATTACGAGACAATTTAAAAGGAAGTTGGCATTTTTAAAGGGACGACTCAATTCTAGGCACAGTGTGATACATCTATCACAAACTCAAAGCAACCCTTATAAATAGGTGTGTTTGTTCCCATTTCGTAGATGAGGAAACTTCAGACTTCCGTTCAGGGAACTTGTCTAGTGAACCTCTAGGTATGTAACAGGTATAGAATATACCCAGGTCTATAAAACTCCAAAACCCATACACGTTCTACATCTTCAACCATATTTTACTAGCTCTCCTAATCAGAATAAATAGAACACGTTTTTCTGCAGCATCTCTCATCTGTATTATTTCCTTCTTTTCTCTCCCTCTCCCTTCCTTCCTTCCTTCCTCCCTCCCTTCCTACCCTCCTTCCTTCCTTCTTCCCTTCCTTCCTTCCTCCTTTCCTTCATTCTTCCCTCCTTCCTCCCTC